>NW_024070202.1:7214063-7332355 GCF_014754425.2 Oryx dammah | reverse complement strand
GGGATTTTCCAGGCAAGAGTACTGGGGTGGGGTGCCATTGCCTTCTCCGAAACTAAACCCAACCATGTATAAAAAGAAAATAACACATGACTAAGTGGGACTTATTTCAAGTATGCATCACTGTAATACATACTATCAATAGAATAAAGAACATTTTGTTATTATGTAAATTGAAACAATGAAAGCATTTTTTAAAAAATTCACCCATTAGTGTTAAAACGCTTTTTGCCAAAAAGTAAACTGAGGCATGATTCTTCACGAGTTTATTTGAATCAGGCAACACCAAACTGAAAGTGTTTCAGAACACTCCACCCACAGGAAGCAAGGAAAGGGATTCATACTGTGGATGCATAAGCAACAGAAGGACGTCATTTGAATGGCCAGAGAGGAAATGATTACCTTATTTGTAAAAGCCTAGTAAGCCACTTGTTCTTAGGTTCAAATGCCTTAATCTTGAGACTTTTGTAAGTTTGGGCTTGCTTCGAGCCACCTCAGTCTAAGGGCTGCTTGTTTGATTACTTCAACAGTTAGGAATAGTGGGAAACTTCCTCAACCTCATTAAAAAATATATTAATCTTACAGCTTAACATCCTACTTTCTGGTGAAAGACTAAGTGCTTCCCTCACAGATCAGAAACAAGGCAGTTACATTTGCTCTCTCTGCCCATGTCCACGAGTACTGAAATACTAGCCATTGCTGTAAGTCAAAAAAAAAATAAATAAATAAAAGTAATATAGTCTGGAAAAGAAATAAAATTGTCTCTAGTCTGACCAGATGATGATCAGATTGTCTGCGTAGACATTTCTACATGATAACAATGAACAAGTGTAAGCAGAAATTGTAAACACACAGTACCATTTACAACTGCTTTAACAAAAATGAAATATTTAGGTATAAATTTAAGAAAATATGTCCAAGATCTACATGTTAAAAATTAGAAAATTAAACAGAAAAGAAAGAAGACTTGTATGTATGGAAAGATATACTGCTTTCATGAATTGGAGACATATATTGGAATTCTCCCTAAATTGAATGCAATTCCTACAAAAATCTCAACCAACATTTTTATAGACAAACAAATTCATTCTAAAATTTAAATATACAGGAGAATGCCTAGAAGAGCCAAAACCAATTTGAAAAAGGAAACTAAGTGGAAGGAATTAGCCATCCCAATGTTAAGGCTTGTAATGACAGTCTTGCACATTTAGAGGCACTGTGATGGATCATGTATGTTTCCAAACTGCCCCCCCTCCTTCTCTCTTTACACATACACACACACCTTTTATTTATAAACCATCTGAAAGCGAGATGTGGTGAATACATTGCCACTTCACTCCTAATGCTTACATTTATTTCCTGAATAAAACAACACTCTCCTACATAACTACAAAACAAACTCAACATTGAGAAACTAATATAACAGGCCCTGTTATTTCAATTTCACAAAATAGCTTAGTAGTTTTCTCTATAGATTCACAATCCTTCTTTGATAATATATTTTATTTAGTTATTATATCCCTATTCTCCTTCAATCTGAAACAATTCCTTTTACTTTTTGCTTTTTATTACTTGGATATTTTGATAAGTATGACAGTCTGGGGTAGAAGTTCTATAGAAATAATTGCCTGTTCTCATTGCATTGGGAGAACATGAGGTTGAGTTGTTCTGTTTCTGGTGATACTAAATTTTTCACTTTGTTACAGTGATCCTGGGCTTTTCTGTACTGGTAAGTTAATTAATAATTATATTTTACTTATTCATAATAATTATATAGAATTAAATAGAAGATATTTTGCCACTATATAAATATCCTACTCCACATCAAACTTTGATCTATTGATTTTAGCCGTCACTGTCAGTTCTTTGTCTGAATCCATTATTACTATAAAAACCAACCAAATGGTGGTTTTCTATTTCTATCATCCTATTTATATTTATTAGTGGGTACTCAGCTGTAAGACAGAGCTCACCTCTCTTCCTTATGTATTGATTTATATCAATGTGGACTCATAAATTCCTGTTTAACTCAATGTGTCACAATTCATTATTATCATTATTTATTTTTAAGCTTAGTATTTACCAGACTTAGCCAGTGGGAAATCCTTCAAGCTATCTCCTATGCCATTTTGACAATTCTCATTATCTTTAAAGTACTTTCTCACATTCTGGCACAGCAGAATGTACAAGGTTCATCTTGTAATTTCTCTGCTTCAACTCTAGTTCAAGGATCATTAATTCTTGGCTCTTGTGGTAGCATTATTCTAATTTCTTTCATCAGACAGAGCTGGAAAACAAATTCATGTACACATGCATCTATATCTATTTCCATATTTGTCTTCTATATAGATGTTAACAACCTTGAGATCACAGTTTGACCTTGGGGTCTAATCCAGTGCCATGGTTAATCCTAACCTTATTCATTTTTATATTTGTAACTGTCTTTTGTAACCTGACTCCCATCATACTTGATATATTTACTCATATACTTTTCTCGCTGTGCATACCTCTTTGCCACCAGAACCATTTCCACAGTCCAAGACAAGCTACTGACATGGTTTATCCCAGGGGTGTTGCCCTATACTCTGTTCTGGACAAGCCTCCAACTACACTAGACAGTTTGGAAAATTGCTTAGATTCAAGCAAGGGAACGTGTTAGGAAATTATATTTATTATTTATTTTAAATTTTTATTGGAGTATAGTTGAGTTACAAGTTGGTATCAGTTTCTGCCATACAGCAAAATGAATCAGCTATGCATATACATATATTTCCTCTTTTTGGATTCCCTTCCCATTTAGATCACCACAGAGCATTGAGTGGAGTTCCCTGTGCTATACAGCAGGTTCTTATTAGTTATCTATTTTATACATAGTAGTGTATATATGTCAATCCAACCTCCTATTCATCCTCTATTTTTCTCCCTGGTGTCCATATTTTTGTTCTCTACATCTGTGTTTCTATTTCTGCTTTGCAAATAGGTTCATATGTACCATTTTTCCAGATTCCAAATATATACATTAATGTGTAATGTTTGTTTTTCTCTTTCTGACTCGCTTCACTCTGAATGACATCTGTCCATCCACATTTCTACAAATGGCACAATTTCATTCCTTTTAATTGCTGAGTAATGTTCCACTGTAATTTCGTGCCACATCTTCTTTATCCATTTCTCTGTTGATGGACATTTAGGTTGTTTTCATGTCCTGGTTGGAGAAAGAAATGGCAACCCACTCCAGTATTCTTAGCTGGAGAATCCTGTGGACAGAGGAGCCTGGTGGGCTGCTGTCCATAGGGTCGCAGAGCCAGACACGACTGAAGCAACTTAGCATGCAGGCATTGGAGAAGAAAATGGCAACCCACTCCAGTGTTCTTGCCTGGAGTATCCCAGGGGCTGGGGAGCCTAGTGGGCAGCCGTCTATGGGGTCGCACAGAGTCGGACACGACTGACGTGACTTAGCAGCAGCAGCAGCATGTCCTGGTTGTGTAAATAGTGCTATACTGAACAATCGGGTACATGTAAAAGTACTTAATAGGGACAGTTTAAATTTTCTTCCCAACTTTGTTTCTTATTTCTTTTTGTTGTCTAATTGCTGTGGATAGAACCTCACTACTATGCTGAAAAGAAGTGGGGAGAGTGGGCAAATGTGCGTTATTTCTGATCTCAGAGGAAAAGCTTTCAGATTTTTACTATTACATTTGATATTTACTGTTAAGTATGATAAATGTGGATTTGCCATCTATGGCCTAAGTTGAGGCTCATTGCCTCTATTCCTATTCTGTTGAGAATTATCAAAAATGGATGTTGAATTCTGTGAAATGCTTTTCCTGCATCTATTGATCATATGATATTTATCTTTCATTTTGTTAATGTGATGGCTCATGTTGATTGACTTGTTAATATTAAACTATCCTTGCATCACTGGTAAATATCACTTGGAAGGAAAGTTATGACCAACCTAGATAGCATATTCAAAAGCAGAGACATTACTTTGCCAACTAAGGTCCGTCTAGTTAAGGCTATGGTTTTTCCTGTGGTCATGTATGGATGTGAGAGTTGGACTGTGAAGAAAGCTGAGCACCGAAGAATTGATGCTTTTGAACTGTGGTATTGGAGAAGACTCTTGAGAGTCCCTTGGACTGCAAGGAGATCCAACCAGTCCATTCTGAAGGAGATCAGCTGTGGGATTTCTTTGGAGGGAATGATGATGAAGCTGAAACTCCAGTACTTTGGCCACCTCATGCAAAGAGTTGACTCATTGGAAAAGACTCTGATGCTGGGAGGGATTGGAAGCAGGAGGAGAAGGGGACGACAGAGGATGAGATGGCTGGATGGCATCACTGACTCGATGGACGTGAATCTGAGTGAACTCTGGGAGATAGTGATGGACAGGGAGGCCTGGTGTGCTGTGATTCATGGGGTCGCAAAGAGCTGGACATGACTGAGCGACTGAACTGAACTGAACTGAACTGATCATGATGTTTGAGCCTTTTAATCTATTGTTAAATTCAGCTTGATAATATTTTGTTGAGAATTTCTGCATTAGGAATATAGCTATTTTCTTTTTTGTGATGTCTTTTTCCGGTTTTAGTATCAAAGTAATCCTGGCTACATAAAATGAGTTTAAAAGCCTTCCTTCTTCTTCAGATTTTTGGAAGAGTTTGAGAAAGATAGATATTAAAAATTCTTTAAATGTTTGGTAGGTTTCTCCAATAAAGCCATTTGGTCCTGTATTTTTGTTTGTTGGAGTGTTTTGAGTAATGACTAAATCTCCTTAATAGTAATCAGTCTATTAAGATTTTCTTTCTTTATCATTCAATCTTGAAAGATTGTATGTTTCTAGGAATTTATTCCTTTCTTTCAGATTGTCCAATTTGTTGATATTTAATCATCCATAGTCTTTCATTATTCTTTATGTTTCTGTGATATTATTTGCAACTTCTCTTTGAGTGCTGATTTTATTTATTTGAGCAGTCTGTTTTTATTTCTTGATGAATCTAGATAAAATTATTATCAATTTTGTTTATTTTTTTTCAAAGAACCAGTTCTTAGTTTTATTTATTTTTCTATTGCCTGTTCATCTATTTCTGCTGTGATCTTTATTATTTATTTTTTTTTTTACTACTTGTAATCTTTGTTTCTTCTAGTATCATTAAGTGTAAAGTTAGATTACATGCCAATGTCTCTGATAAAGATAGATTCAAAAATCCTTAACAAAATGTTAGGAAACTGAATCTAACAACGCATAAAAATGATCACACACTATGATCAAGTTGGAATCATCCCAGGGTCACAAGGATGGTTCAACAAAACAGATCAGTCAATTTGATATAACACATCAGAAAAAGGAAAAGCAGAAACGACATTGTCATCTCAATAGATGCCAGACAAGCATTTGGTACAATGCGGTGTCCATTCTTTATAAAAATTCTAACCGAGGGGAGTGTAAATGGAACATATCTCAAGATAATACAACCTATTTATGACAAACCCACAGTCAACATAACACTCAGTGGTGAAAAGCAGAAAGCATTCCCATAAAACCTGGAAAAAGACAAGATGACTGCTCTCACTACTATTCAACATAATGTTATAAGTCCTAGCCATAGCAATCAGACTGAAAACAAAATAAAAGATGTCAAAACAAAAAAGGAAGAGGTAAAACTATTGTTATTAGTATATGCAGATGACATGATACCTTATATAGAAAACCCTAGAGATACCAAACAAAAACTATTAGGACTAATACACAAATTCCACAAGGCCGGAGGGTACAATATTAACATACAGAAATCTGTTGCACTCCTTTACACTAACAAAGAAATATCAGAAAGTGAATGTTAAAAATAATTCTTTTAAAATTGCATCAATGTATAGCAAAACCAATACAATATTATAAAGTAGCCTCCAGTTAAAATAAATAAATTTATATAAAAAATAAAAGCAAGCTAAACAAAATTGCATTAAAAAACATTAAAAAACAGTAATAAACATTTCACCAAGATGGTGAAAGACTATAAGTCTTTCAGTGAAAGTTATAAAACATTAACAGTGAAAGTTATAAAACATTCATAAAGGAAATCAAAGATGGTTTCAATAAATATAGTTAAAAGGGCCAAACTATCCAAAGCAATCTACAGATATAATGCAGTCTCTGTCAAGTTACCCATGGCATTTTTCACAGAACTGGAACAAATAGTTCTAAAATATATATGGAGCCAAAAATGACCCTGAATTTCCAATACAATCTTCAGGAGAAAGAACCAAGCTGAAGGCATAACCCTCCCAGACTTCAGACAATACTACAAGGCTACAGTAATCAAAACAATGTGGTATTGGCACAAACACAGATATATAGATCAATGAAACAGAATAAAAAGCCCAGAGATAAACCCACTAAACCCACTAATTGTAGTCAACTGGTCTTTGACAAAGGAGATAAGAATATGCAATAGAGAAAAGACTTCAGCAAGTGGTGCTGGGAAATTTGGGCAGTCATGCCTAAATCAAAGAAGTTAGGACACTCCTTCAAATCATGTGAAAGTCAGTCAGTCATGTCAAACTCTATGTGAACTCACGGACTGTAGTCCATGGAATTCTCTAGGCCAGAATACCAGAGTGGGTAACCTTTCCTTTCTCCAGAGGATCTTCCCAACCCAGGAATCAAACTGTGGTCTCCTGCATTGCAGGCAGATTCTTTACCAACTGAGCTATCAGGGAAGCCCAACCATACAGAAAAATAACTCAAAATTGCTAAAGACTTAAATATAAGACATGACACCATAAAACTTTTAGAAGAAAGCATAGGGAAAACATCCTCTGATATAAATTACAGCAATACTTCCTTGGATCAATCTCTCAAGGCAAATGGAATAAAAACAAAAAGAAACAAACAGGACTCAAACAGACTTATAAGCTTTTGCACAGCAAAGGAAATCATAAACTAAATGAAAAGACAATCTTTAGAATGGGAGAAAATATGCAAATATATTATACAGCTTAATATATTAATAATATAAAAATAATAATATATTTTTAAAAATCAAAGAATGGGCAGAAGACCTAACTATTCATTTCTCCAGATATACAGATGGCCTATAAGCACATGAAAAGATGCTTAACATCTTAACATCTCTGATTATTAAAGAAATACAAATCAAAACTACAATGAGGTATCACCTCATATCAGTCAAAATCACCATCATCAAACATCTGGAAATAATTAATGCTGGACTGAGTGTGGAGAAGGAGGAACTCTCTTATTCTGTTGGTGGGAATGTAAATTGGTGCAGCCACTATGGAGAACAGTTTGGAGGTTCCTTAAAAAACTGAAATAAGACTACCATATGATATAGAAATCCTACTCCTGGGCATTTCTGGAGAAAACGCTAATTCAGAAATACACACACTCTTATATTCATTGCAGCACTATTTATAATAGTCAAGATATGGAAGCTACCTAAGTGTACATCAACAGAGGAATGAATAAAGAAAATGTGGTACATATAAACAATGAAACATTACTCAGCCATAAAAATGAATGCAATAATGCCACTTGCAACTATACTAATGGGCCTGGAAATTATCACAGTAAGTGAAGTAAGTCAGACGAAGAAAAATAAATGGTATCATTCATACGTGGAATCTTTAAAAAGTGGTACAACAGAACATACTTACAAAACAGAAACAGACTCACAGACAAAGAAAAATATCTTGCAGTTATCAAAGGAAAGAGGTGGTTCAGTTCAGTTCAGTTGCTCAGTTGTGTCCAACTCTTTGCAACCCCATGAATTGCAGCATGCCAGGCCTCCCTGTCCATCACCAACTACCGGAGTTTACCCAAACTCGTGTCCATCGAGTCGGTGATGCCATCCAGCCATCATTCTCTGTCATCCGCTTCTCCTCCTGCCCCCAGTCTCTCCCATCATCAGGGTCTTTTCCAATGAGTCAGCTCTTTGCATGAGGTGGCCAAAGTGTTGGAGTTTCAGCTTCAGCATCAGTCCTTCCAATGAACACTCAGGACTGATCTCCTTTAGGATGGACTGGTTGGATCTCCTTGCTGTTCAAGGGACTCTCAAGAGTCTTCTCCAACACCACAGTTCAAAAGCATCAATTCTTCGATGCTCAGCTCTCTTCACAGTCCAACTCTCACATCCATACATGACCACTGGAAAAATCATAGCCTTGACTAAACGGACCTTTGTTGGCAAAGTAATGTCTCTGCTTTTCAATATGCTATCTAGGTTGGTCATAACTTTTCTTCCAAGGAGTAAGCGTCTTTTAATTTCATGGCTGCAATCACCATCTGCAGTGCTTTTGGAGCCCCCAAAAATAAAGTCTGACACTGTTTCCACTGTTTCCCCATCTATTTGCCATGAAGTGATGGGACCAGATGCCATGATCTTCATTTTCTGAATGTTGAGCTTTAAGCCAACTTTTTCACTCTCCTCTTTCACTTTCATCAAGAGGTTTTTTAGTTCCTCTTCACTTTCTGCCATAAAGGTGGTGTCATCTGCATATCTCAGCTTATTGATATTTCTCCTGGCAATCTTGATTCCAGCTTGTGTTTCTTCCAGACCAGCATTTCTCATGATGTACTCTGCATAGAAGTTAAATAAGCAGGGTGACAGTATACAGCCTTGAGGTACTCCTTTTCTTATCTGGAACCAGTCTGTTGTTCCATGTCCAGTTCTAACTGTTGCTTCCTGACCTGCATACAGATTTCTCAAGAGGCAGGTCGGGTGGTCTGGTATTCCCATCTCCTTCAGAATTTTTCAGTTTATTGTGATCCATATAGTCAAAGGTTTTATTGTGATCCATAGTCAATAAAGCAGAAATAGATGTTTTTCTGGAACTCTCTTGTTTTTTTGATGATCCAAAGGATGTTGGCAATTTGATCTCTGGTTCCTCTGCCTTTCCTAAAACAAGCTTGAACATCTGGAAGTTCACGGTTCACATATTGCTGAAGCCTGGCTTGGAGAATTTTGAGCATTACTTTCCTAGCATGTGAGATGAGTGCAATTGTGTGGCAGTTTGAGCATTCTTTGGCATTGCCTTTCTTTGGGATTGGAATGAAAACTGACCTTTTCCAGTCCTGTGGCCACTGCTGAGTTTTCCAAATTTGCCGGCATATTGAGTGCAGTACTTTCACAGCATCATCTTTCAGGATTTGAAACAGCTCCACTGGAATTCCATCACCTCCACTAGCTTTGTTCGTAGTGATGCTTTCTAAGGCACACTTGACTTCACATTCCAGGATGTCTGGCTCTAGGTGAGTGATCACACCATTGTGATTATCTTGGTTGTGAAGATCTTTTTTGTACAGTTCTTCTGTGTATTCTTGCCACCTCTTCTTAATATCTTCTGCTTCTGTTAGGTCCATACCATTTCTGTCCTTTATCAAGCCCATTTTTGCATGAAATGTTTCCTCGGTGTCTCTATTTTTCTTGAAGAGATCTCTAGTCTTTCCTGTTCTGTTGTTTTCCTCTATTTCTTTGCATTGATCACTGAGGAAGACTTTCTTATCTCTTCTTGCTATTCTTTGGAACTCTGCATTCAGATGCTTATGTCTTTCCTTTCTCCTTTGCTTTTCACCTCTCTTCTTTTCACAGCTATTGATAAGGCCTCCTCAGACAGCCATTTTGCTTTTTTGCATTTCTTTTCCATGGGGATGGTCTTGATCCCTGTCTCCTGTACAATGTCATGAACCTCCGTCCATAGTTCATCACTTTATCTATCATATCTAGTCCCTTAAATCTATTTGTCATTTCTACTGTATAATCATAAGGGATTTGATTTAGGTCATACTTGAATGGTTTAGTGGTTTTCCCTTCTTCCTTCAATTTTAGTCTGAATTTGGCAATAAGGAGTTCATGATCTGAGCCACAGTCAGCTCCTGTTTTTTTTTTTTTTTTTTAATTGACTGTATAGAGCTTCTCCATGTTTGGATACAAAGAATATAATCAATCTGATTTCGGTGTTGACCATCTGGTGATGTCCATGTGTAGAGTCTTCTCTTATATATATATTTAACTGAAACACTTTGCTGTACACCTGAAACTAATACAAGATTGTAAATTTATTAGACCTCATTAAAAAAAATAATACAAGAAATAACAAATGTTGGTAAGGATGTGGAGAAAGTATAAACCTTCCACACCACTGATGGGACTGTAAATTGATGTGGCCACTATGGAGAACAATCCACATTCCTTTGAAAATTAAATATAAAACTTCAATATGATCCAGCAATTTTACCTCTGAATATTTACCCAAAGAAAATAAATATATTAGCTCAAAAAAATATATACTCTCCAGTGTTCATTATGGCATTGTTCAATAACCAAACTATGAAAGTAACCTAATAGAAGAATAAAGATATTTTATATATATATATATGTGTGTGTGTGTGTGTGTGTGTGTGTGTGTGTGTATGAATGAAAGTGAAGTCGCTCAGTCATGTCCGACTCTTAGGGACCCCATGGACTGCAGCCTACCAGGCTCCTCCATCCGTGGGATTGTCCAGGCAAGAGTACTGGAGTGGGTTGCCATTGCCTTCTCCATATATATATGTATATATAATGTAATATTGCTGTTTTTCAGTCATCCAGTCGCGTCTGACTCTTTGCAACCCCTTGGATGACAGCACACCAGTCCTCCCTGTCCCTCACCATCTCTCAAAATTTGCCCAAGTTCATGTCCAGTGCATTGGTGATGCCATCCAGCCATCTCATTCTTGACACCCTCTTCTCCTTCTGCCGTTAATCTTTCCCAACATCAGGGAATTTTCCAATAAGTCAGCTGTTCACATTAGATGACTAAAACAATGGAACTTCAGCTTCAGCATTAGTCCTTCCAATGAGTATTCAGGGTTGATTTACTTTAAGATTGACTGGTTTTATCTTCTTGATGTCCAAGGGACTTTCAGAAGTACAGCACCACCTTTCAAAAGCATCAATTCTTTGGCATTCTGCCTTATTTATGGCCCAGCTCTCACAACTGCATGTGACCACTGGGAAAACCATAGCCTTGACTATATGGACCTTTGTCAGCAGAGTAATGCCTCTGCTTTTCAACACACTGTCTAGGTTTGTCATAGCTTTCCTGCCAAGAGGCAATTGTATTCTGATTTCATGGCTGCAGTCATCATCTGCAGTGATTTTAGAGCCAAAAGGAAATCTGTCACACTTCCACCTTTGGAATCTGGCCCCATTACTTCATGGCAAATAGAAGGGGAAAAGGTGGAAGTAATATAATATTACACAGATATAAAAAATCTTAGCACTTAAGTCAACATGACCAAATCTAGATGGTATTATGCTAAGTGAAGTGAGTCAAGTAGAGAAAGATAGTTACCACCTAGTCTCACTCATATGTGTGATCTAAGAAACAAAACAAGCAAAATGAAAACAGACTCATAGATACAGAGAAAAAACAGGTTGTTGTCAGAAAACAGGGGCTGGAGGACAGGCAAAGTAGGCAAAGGGGGTGAAGAGGTACAAACATCTCATTGTAGAGTAATAAATAAATCAGGCATAGAATATACAGCATAGAGAATATGGTTGAATAACATTGCAATAATATTTTATGAGGACAGATGTTTAATAGACTTATGATCATTTCATTCCATATGCAAATCATCATGCAGTACACCTGAAGATAACAACAATATTTTCAGTTCAAAAAACAAAAATATAAACAAATTCTGAAGCTAACATCAATGTTTTCAATTCAATTAAAAAAAATGAAAATAGAAACAAAACCACATTTTTATCTCACTGTCAAGGCTTGTTTTTTTTTCCCCTTCAATATAGTAATTATATTTACAATGGTTAATTATGTCACTGTAACTCACTTTCAGACATATTCCATTTCTGATTTTGATTCATTAGTCAATTACATGACTAACTGAAGGAAAAATAATGTCTTTTGGTGGCATTTATATTATTCATTTAAAAAGTCTCCTTCAAAGAGTCTTTGGATTATGTCTTTAGAATTAGAGAATGAACAAAATTAATTTTTAAAAAACAGTACTAGTGATTAAGTTTTGTCATTTTTTTCTGTAGATTATTACCTCACATCAATGGAATTATTAAAGCAATTCAGCAAGGTTAAGGTAGATGATGCTTTATCTGCTTAGCATTTTCCGTCACAGAACTCTCCCTGCAAATGTAGTGGAAGGAAATTAGTTCTGAAGATAAAAGCAAACTGTGGTGTTTAGCTATTAAGGATGATTTAGTGTTTAGCAACTTAATATTCCTCCCACAGCCAGCCGCTGAGTAATGGTATATGTCTTGTGATTAAAATGTTTACAAATAGGTATTTTTGAAGGTTGTTTGCATGAAGATCTCAAATAGTAAAAGTCAATAAATCTTTTCACAGTTCTAAGAGTGTTATTTAGCTAATTGGATAAATTGCCAAGTTTTACAAAGCGATTTTAGGTCGTAGATTTATAATGCACCAGAACTGATCTCTATTTAAATTTTCCATTACAAGATAATGGGCTTCCCTGGTGACTCAGAGGGTAAAGAATCTGCCTGCAATGCGGAAGACCTGGGTTCTATCCCTGGGTTGGGAAGCTCCCCTGGAGGAGGGCGTGGCAACCCACTCCAATATTCTTGCCTGGAGAATCCCCATGAACAGAAGAGCCTGGTGGGCTACAGTCCATGGGGTCGCAAAGAGTCAGACACAACTGCGCAACTAAGCATAGCACATTACAAGATAAATTTTCATAAACAAATACTGAGACCTGAAATATTGCTGGTAATACATCTGGCAGAACAAGAAATACTTGGGGAAAAAAATTAAATTTCATTTGAAACTGTTCTCAGAGTTGCAACTTTGGGTCATGTACTGTGAACAATAGTTGTTGGGCTTCGCTGGTGGGTCGCTCAGTGATAAAGAATCCACCTGCCAACGCAGGAGACATGGATTTGATCTCTGATCTGGGAAGATCCCACATGCCATGGAGCAACTAAGCCTATGCATCACAACTACAGAGCTTGTGCACTAAAGCCTGGGAGCTGCACGTGCAGCAGCCCTGAAGGCCAGGCACCCTAAAGCCTGTGCTCCACAGCAAGAGGGGCCGCTCACCCTCGACTAGAGAAAAGTCTGTGTAGTAACAGAAACCCTGCATGGCCAAAAATAAAATAAATAAATTTAAATGGAAGAGAGAAATTTCATAAAAAACCAAAAAACAATAGTTTGTGCATTGTGTTACTTATTTGTTTGCTTTTCTTTCTCCCCCTCCAAGGTTAAAGTGACTTGAGTATCTTTAAAAATAATATTTTTATATAAGCTTTAGAAAGAATGTCAATAATATTAAAGTACATTGTAGAAAAAGAACTAAAAATATGTGAATAGTCTGGCAAATTAATCCACTAGCCAAAAGTGATTGTATGGATATGTTGATCATCATGGAATAAGACAGAAATGATTGTATATGATGTTTGCCATGAGGATGGTCACTGTATTTGAGGAAGTTAGTTCTGGTGCTGGACTTCTTTGGTTGGAATCTCAATATTATTACTTCCTGGCCCAGTGAACCCTAACATTTCCATAACTCAGCCTTCTGATAAGTATAAATGGAAAAAATAAAAACAATCACTTCAATAAATGATCACATATAAAGCATTTAGAACAGTAACAATCATAATTATCATTGTTTTTGAAAGACATGAGTCATGTTATTTGAATCAGTATTACTAAGAGATATTAGCCAATATTAGAGAATTTGAGGAGTCCCCCACTTAAGAAACAGAGCTTTGTAGAGAAGTCTATTTTAGCTGGTGGTCATTTCCCCACTCTCCCCACTATTTAGTACTGTTTTAGCCCTCTCTAATCCTGAATTTGTATTTAGTGCTGATGTCGACTCTATCATATTAGAATAGTTTCTGTATAATCTGCTCTTTCACCTTCATTAGTGGTTCTTTTAATTTCGATTTTAGACTGGACATAGAATGAGGACTCTAAAGTTGACTCTTTATGCTGAGATATTGCATATCTCCTTTTGGAAGGTTTTAGAGTTTATAAAGGAACAGTGTAAGGCACAGAACAATGAACTCACCTGTCCATTCACTCATTACTGCACTGGATAAACATGTATTCATCAACTGTTACCTACTAAACATGGGTAAGTGCTGGGGCTGGAACAGCAAATGATACAGATAGAAATTGTGCTTATGAAGCTTCCATAGGTGTTTAAAGACAGGGACAGAGGCGCCTTCATCACATTACTGACAACCTGGGACAGAGGCCTCAGCTCTCCTCTCCAGGGATGTGGTGGCTTAGATGGTGGAGCATGAGGAATGTTGGGATAAAGTTAATTGTTTTGGCTTGTTTAAATCTTAGTCAAAATGTTTTCCTTTGAGTTTACTGTAAGGTGTAAGTAGGACAAAAGGCTTTAATCCATGCTGGTTCTTCTCTTCTCTATGTTAACAAGAACACCCTGCTCTAGAGGAAAGGTATAATAAAATCTATATTTTTGAAATAATAATAATAAGGTAATGAAATGATGTGATCAGTTGAACTGTGCCTTGAGAATACCTACATTATAGAACTTATACTGTATAGTACTTTACCAGTTCACCACTGGAGTGAAATCAAATAGAACACATTATTCATCTTTGAATTCACTGCTGCATCAAACAGAGTGACTGCCAAATAATGAGTTCCCAAAATAAGTTGAAAAATGGGAGAATACCTTCACTTATGGCTTAACATTAAAAACTCATCACATACTAGAGTGAAATAAACATCTACTGAAAAAAGGAATTTTATCTGGGCCCTTAAAATTAAGCAAGCCAAATATAATCACAGTAAAATATAATTTTGTGAGAGAATACTACATGCTAGGGTATGGTGACAGCAAGGTTTTCCTGCAGGTATTTTTTAAAATCTTGTGTGTCAAAGTATGAATACACTTCTGGGCTAATTGTATACATACCACAGTGGAGGAAAATAAGAAATGACAAAGACTTTCAAGTTATTGTTATAGACTGAATTGTGTTCCCCTAAATTTCATATCTTGAAGCCTTAACCTCCGTGGGATGGAATTCAGAGATGAGATCTTTAGAGTGGTAATAGGTAAGGAGGTAAAATCAGGTCACAGGGGCTGTAATCTAACAGAACTTGTGTCCTTATAAGAACAGGAAGAGATATCACAGATTTTTTGTTTTTGTTTTTCTCTCCCTGTATGCACTAAGGAAAGGTCACGAGGGGACAGAGCAAGAAGGCCTGCAAGTCAGGAACAGAGTTCTCACCAGAAACCAACTCTATATGTACCTTGATCTTGGATTTGTAGTCTTCAGAACCTTGAGAAACTAAATTTCTGCTGTTTAAGCCACTTGATCTGTTCATGTCTTTGTTTTCATGGAAGCTATGGGTTGCAAGTCACTTTGGCAGTATAACTCATAAAATAATCTCAGATGAAAACATTTAATGTATATCATCTAATGTCACATAAAACCTTTGGACAGAGTTTTCCAAACTGGCAGTCTCACCTACGTAAAATACCTAGTCATCTCTTAATGAAGACAGGAGATGAGGATTTAGAGTATTTTAAGATAATAATTACTCTTTAAAGGTGGAGAAACTACAGCAAAGATGAGACTTATGTTTTGCTTTTGAAAGAAAACAAGTGAAGAAGAGGAGGGAGAGAGGTAGAGGGAGAAGTTGAGAAGGGGGCGAGAGGGAGAAGTGGGAAGAAGGGGACCACGGCTCACCACTAGCCCATCTTTGCTCTGTCCCTCAAGCTCCTCATCCTTGTTTCCAGTCTTAATCACCTTTGCTCTAAGCTCTGTCTTTATAGTCATTCCCTCACTTACATGTCAACCAGTTAATCTCTTCTTTCCTTTATTATATTCAACGACAAAAAAATCATATTATGTCCTAAAGTCACTCAACTCTAGGACACTAGAGTTTTAAAGGCACTTCCCTCTTACTTTGTGGGTGGTGATCTCATTTTTCCCTCTGGGTACTGATTAATCTGATCTTCAGTGATATGGATAAGAAAGTAACACCATCCCCTGGGAAGCAAGGTAACACCTGTCCTGGTCTACCACCACCATGACTACCATCAGAGGTGAGACAGGAAGGATGAGATGAAGCAACAGAGTTGTCTGGCCTAGTTCATTCTTGCATTATCAAGATCTTCATGATCTAAGTCAATTCTATTGATTAGACTTCAGACACTTGCCAGCTCAGTCTCTTAAAAGTACTAAATATCAAGGATTCGAACATGTAAATGACACTTTTCTTTGCTGCAACTGATAATATTCATTATTTACCTCCTCCACCAGTCATTCTAGATTTCCTCCATCTTTAATCAGCATATCAGCATTTCCATTGGTCTAGGATGCTTTTCTGATGTGGCCACAGAGACCTTCCCAGAGAGTCTGAGCCCTGGTCTGGCTTGGGTAACTACAGTTGTTTATTCCAATTACCACCAGTGAAAACCTATTATTTAGTGATGGCCCACTGGTTAAGACCTCACCTTCAAATGTAGGGGGAGGAGAGTGGCAGTTTTGATCCCTGGTCTGGGAGCTAAGCCCTTACATTCTCATGATCAAAAAACCAAAACAGAAGCAATATTGCAACAAATTCAACAAAGATTTTAAAAATGGTTTGCATTAAAAAAACTTAGAAAAAAACCTATTTAAAAACAAACAAAACAATATTTAACAAGCCTCTGATAACAGTCCTTGTCAACTGCTCCTGCCAGTGGGTGTTTTCTATCTTTGTCAACTAGTTCATCACCTTGAGGAGCTCAAAATGATTTGGTGGGAGTTTCAGCTGAAGCTCAGTGGAAAAGTAATGGAGATTCCTGGCGGAAATATTCTCCTAATGGGAAATAAAGGATCTCTTAACCAGCAGATTCTAAGGATGGAGTCACTGATTACACACCATGGCAGAGACACGTAGGACAAGAGTGGATGGTTCTGCTTCCAGCTTCCAGTTTCTAGATGCATGTGTCTAGCTCTAGAGGACACAGCGGCACTCACTGCTGTTACCCCAGGGCCTGTTCACACCTTGGATGACAGGGCATCCGTCCTCAGTGTGTTGTCCCCAGGTGGGCGCATTAACTGAATAGTTTGTGCTATTGTTCTGAGACCAGATGCCTTCAGGTGAGGTTGTGTATGGTACAGACTGGTCCCTTTGAGTAGACACCTGGTTGGCTGGTAGTTTTCCTTAGGGTGAGGGATTCATGAGACCACCCTAAAATTCCATTATTTGCTAGAAGGATCTACATGATTCAGAAAGAGCTGTTATACTCAGAGTTACAGTTTATGCCACTGGAAGATTGTGAATTAAAATCAGCAAAGGGAAAAGGAGAAACGAGGTGTGAGTAACCAGGTGTCCCTTCCCTGTGGAGCTGCATAGGGTGTGATGAATTCTCCCAGTGATAATGTGTAACCACCCAGGCACAGTGTCATTAACCAAAGATTCTCATCTAAGCTCAGGTGCTCAGGGTTTTCATAGTCAATCGTCCTAACACTGCTGTTGACAGCAGCTCTATGACTGATCGGCTATTCAGAGCTCACTCTGTGGGGCAAAAACAGACATTCACCATAAATCCCACTGTTAGGATAAACTTCTCTGGTCATACTCTTCTCTCCTAAGAGTCAGACAAGGGTCAGTGCCAAGGACAAGCCTTTCTTTTGAACATGTGGGGTTTGTGCAACCCAAGTCTGCTGAGTTCACTCTTGCATAATCTCTTTAGGTATAAAGTGGGCCTCTTGGTCTAAAATGAGGTTATGTAAGTGATACCATCATTCTGTGGTTCTGATTTTGGTAAGACAGGGATTTTGTAAGCTGTCTGAGGGTAACACTAGCAGAGGAGGCAGAGATACTCAATGACAGAAATCATGTGAAGCATCTTTGAAACAAGATATGCCAGAGTGGGATGAATGAAGCCTCCCGCCCTCCCCAGAACTGCTCACCCCTGCCACGGCTGAATGCAGAAACAGAGCAAGAGGATCCGAGTCAGAGAAGACAGGGAGAGTGGAGAAGCGCCCCCACAACAGCCTCCAGGTTTCTTCCCCTTTCCTCTGGTGTGGGGACCAGACACTGGGTCTGACCTGGTGAGGAGAGACCGAGCATAAGACTCCACACTCATCTTGCTTGTCCTCCCACAGTCCAGGAGAGCTTGCCTAAGTCTCCAGCCACTGGACCCTCATGGGATTGCTCAAGCGGGAGGCAGGTGGGAGTTATACGGTTCAGCACATGGATCAGAGCCAGAAATGAACTTGCCAGCCCTAGTTTTAACCAGGTGATAAGTTAATATGAACTATAGTGTTATGTGCTGCCTTGACTTGATAACGAACATACAGTTGTTTCAAAGGATACATGTCATAAGCAGGAGCAGAATATTTCTGTTCTAAAATAACTGAGAGAATAAACAGGGAATCTTGGAGTCAGGAGGGACAGTTGCAACCAATTGCCAATCTTGTGGGATACTCTGGATGCAAAAAGTAGAACAAGGATACAAAATCACAGATACCAGCAATGCTTGGTCTCCAGAGGAAGCCAGCTACAGGCAACATGCTGTGTTTTCCTTCCCCATGGAAGATGGGTTTCCTTTCAAGGCCTAAAGTTGCAGTTCACAAATCTTTGTTCAGTGACCTCATAGCAAACCCAGTGTATCTTGGCTATGAAACATTCTGTTAAACTACCCAGATGTTGCCATGGAAAAGAGGTCCTGAATTATAAAATGTTTATGTCTGCACCATATTTTATTTGTACTTTTGTGGTACAATGAGCATAAGTTCTCAGGAGAGTTCCTTCCTAAGGTTGCTGTTCGAAAGTTATTTTCACTTACATACATGCACGTACAGCTACCTGGTGAGAAGTAACTTACATTTCTCACATAGTGTTAATGTTCTGAAGAATCTTTAGGTATTTGCTACGATTCTGCTTGTAATTTACATTGTGTGCTAAGCTGCTATTCCATTTTTAAGTTTATAGTATCTAAAACAAATGAATCTTCTTATTCTATGTTAAATTACACTTTTATTCACTTTGGAGTGGTGCATATCTCTACATGGTCTTCCCTGGTGGCTTGGACAGTGAAGAATCTGGCTGCACTGCAGAAGACCCAGGTTCGATCCCTGCATCAGGAAGATCCCCTACAGAAGGAAATGGCAACCCACTCCAGTGTTCTTGCCCGGCAAATTCCATGGACAGAAATGCGTGATGCCTGGCAGGCTACAGTTCATGGGGTCACAAAGAGCTGGACATGAATGAGTGACTAACATAACACACATACACACACCCCTAAATATCAGCCTAGTGTGTCAATTGTTCTGTATCTGCCATGGCTCTGGTTAGCATGTGCCAAATTGTGGCTACAGGGGCATAATTTACCACCTGCCTCCTTGCTGGGGCCCCTGGTCTAATAGCTGTGTAACATGGTTTCTAATCACCTATAGACTAAATCTTGAAGCCACTGTACCCCCAAACTAGCCCACCTTTAAGCAGCATGTTTGCTTAACTACCCTGTCATAATGCTCACAACCTACTCCCAGAGCAAGAGTTCTTTGTACAACTTAGAACATCTCTTCATATCAACTCCAGGCTTTATATTTTAAAATGTAACCCCAAACTCAGGTCATCAACATCCCCTTCCCTTATTCTTCAGACAAGTTGCTGGTCCCTTCGTGTGCTGTTCCTTTGCTTATCTGATAAAACAACTGTCTGATACCAGGATTACTTACCCCGGGGTTCTCCACAAGGTCACAGATTCCTAGAGTAGAAAGCCACGCCTCAGTCTTCATTTAGAATCTTCACAACTTACTGGCATGTCTGACTCCATCACTTTATGAAAAATTACTCTTCATGGGCTTTGGTTCACATCATAATTAAGGGGATAACAGAGAAAAAGGCTTATGATTTTTGAGCAATTCTATGAAATTTTCAGAAAGGAAGATCAGTGTTATGCTCTAGTGAATTTGCATGTTTGCAATGAGTATTCTCAGAACAATTTTAAACCCAGAATCTCCCTGCCTCATCTCAGTAGGGGTTATTATCACAGATTTCAGGAAGAAGACACTGAGATATGAAGAGGAAAATGTTAAATAATATGACCTTTGAGATGCAGTTATAAGTTAGTTTTGCTCATGTCAGCATTTGGATCCTCAATGTAGTCAAAATAAGTTTGGGAAAATTACCATAAGCTGTTATTTTATATTGTGTAAGCAATTTTCTAGAGTATTGTATTATGTTATTAGCTCATATTGTATTCATCCTTGTTACTCTATAAACATATGGTTATTAGATTTAGAATATTATTAGCATAAATGCAATCTCAACATGAAAATTAACGTGAGAAACTCAGAATCAGCCAAGAAACTGCTTGCATGGCCTCAGTGAAATCTCACCTATTAGCATTAAGGAACAAGCAAGTGATTGGTGTTTTAGAATTGATAGGGCAGCCATACTGTTTACAGGGCAAAATCGTATTCAATGATAAGAAGCAAGTCATACTTTGACAGCCATTAAAAATGTCCTCTACTTCTGCCTCTTCAAAGTTCTTAAGCTAAATGTGTTATATTTGGGGGAAGCCATTATTATTATTATGTTTTTAGTATCCTGATCCTCTTATAGGTCCTTGCAAAAAGTAAGAATTGCTTACTTACTTTGGGCAAAGTAAGATTGCCCAAAGGTAAGAATTTAGAAAGGATATTTTATCTTTTATAGCACAACTAAAAAATCATCCTGGTACCCACTGACCTTTTTAAACATTCTGCAGACTTTTCAGAAATAACATTTTATTATACTACCCTGCACTAGAAGCCCAGTTATTTCCTTCCACTGTGAAAACAATTTGGAAGAAGTCTATGTGGGTAAACTATGAAACTGGAAGCAGACTGGCATATGTATTGTCCCAGTGAAGGAACTGGATTATTTTTGAGAAAATAAATATTACGACCACCTTGATATCATTTTTATTCAACAAGAGAGAATACATGCAGAGATGTCTGAAAGTAGGTGAGGATGTCTTGAAATTACTGAAAAGTCATGCTTGGCTGAGTTAGTCTTTGAGGTACTCACAGCAAGAAGCTGGATGCCAAAAAGGAGCCTGAAGAGTTAGGGAAATGAACAACTTTTCAGAATGCTTTTAGAAAAATGGTATTTAAGTTCAGAGAAACTTGACCTTCAGGAAGCATAGGCATAAACAATTACTGGAAGCAGAGGCACCTGTTATGAACAACATCAGAATTAGGTACTTTTAAATTTGAAGAGTTTTAAATCAGTTTTTCAAAAAGAAGTGATTTTTTGGACACATGCCATTGAATCTTTATTCACATAGAGACAAAAGGCCTTGTAGCCACTGAAAAAGACACACTCCTTAGATTCTGAACTTTTAAATATATGTGTGGAGCCCTGATGTTCTCTTAAAACATCAAATAACCAAAGAAGGTATCATACCATGTACAAAATTTTCCATAACTAAAAAAAAAAAAAAAAATCTCTGAAGTCCTTGAGCTTCTTTTACAAAGTTTTTGTTTTTCTCAAATTATGAAAGTTTTAAAATTAGTTGAAGATTTTTAAACTGGAATGTTAAAAAATGTTAATGCTAATGGATATTATTTATTCAGTGCTTTCTATGTAGTAGAAACTATGTTAGGGGCTTCAGATCATGACTGAATTTGTGTTTTACCTGCCATGATCATCCTCAGATGAAAGATACCATGGCGGGGTGGTGATGGTGAGGGAAGAGATGATGTTGGGGCCTAGGGGATGTCTGAATGTCGTCATTCCTCTTCACTGTCCTAAATCCCCTGTCACTAATTCTGGGGCCTTGGGGATGAGGTTTTACTCTCAGTCTCATCAATTGTGAGTCAGAGATTGAATTAACCAAATATTTCAATTACCAAAACGTTTTAAATAATGGTATTCAGTTTTAATGATTTTTTTTTAAAAAAGCTTTATTTTGCAAATGGGAATAGTGGTCCTATGAAGTTTTAGCCTTTGTCTGTGAACATCACTTCTAATTTATATTTGCTCTCATTCTGCTTTTGTATTATTTGTTTCATCCAGCTGTATTATTACATTCTTTCTGCTGTAAGGCAAATGAATCATTCTCAGAAGGAAATGATACAGACAAATATACATAACCATGTGTACATATGCTATAAATAAAACTGTAAACTTTACAGCAGGGAAATGAAAGCTGTTGCTATTTTTATTTTATTTTTCTTTTGATAGCAGTTGTTGTTATATAAATGATCCAGAGATGGGCTCTGAAGATTGGTCCTATGTTGTGTACTTTTTCACAGCAGGCGGCTGCTTATTAGCTCAAAAGCCTGCTGGCACTAAAGTCAAATTTTTACACATCCAGTTGTTTTAAATATAGTAAAAAATAATGAGATTTTTCAAGCTTTTAGAGCCCACTTGCTTCTCATACCCTAGGGCACTGCACTCAACATCTACTAGTGAAGATGAAATAAACACCCAAAACCCCAAGGCCTCCCTCCTCCCCACTGACCTATGACCCAGAGCCTCCTGCTGAGCTGCTTGCAGAGAGAGAGAGAGAGATTCCCTGGACATGGAAGCACCTCTAGCATCCCCACCCCTCTCCTCTAGGAACTCCCTTCCCTCCTCCCATTCTAGCTATCACCCTAACAAGGCCTCTTGATGCAAGAGACCTTCTCAGGGTACACACTCACCAAAGCATTCCCCCAATAACCTTGCTGTGTGCTATTGCCCCCTCCAGGTCATGTACCTCTTTCCCTTTGTTCAGACCCTGCCTCCCTTACACCAGGATGGGGGAAAAATCAGTTGAAACCAAATACACACCTTTTGCATCCTAATGGGACTGGAATGCAAAAGTAGGAAGTCAAGAAACACCTGGAGTAACAGGCAAATTTGGCCTTGGAGTACAGAATGAAGCAGGGCAAAGGCTAATAGAGTTTTGCCAAGAAAATGCACTGGGCATAGCAAACACGCTCTTCCAACAACACAAGAGAAGACTCTACACATGGACATCACCAGATGGTCAACACCGAAATCAGATTGATTATATTCTTTGCAGCCAAAGATGGAGAAGCTCTATACAGTCATCAAAAACAAGACCAGGAGCTGACTGTGGCTCAGATCATGAACTCCTTATTGCCAAATTTAGACTTAAATTGAAGAAAGTGGAGAAAACCACTAGACCATTCAGGTATGACCTAAATCAAATCCTTTATAATTATACAGTAGAAGTGAGAAATAGATTTAAGGGACTAGATATGATAGACGGAGTGCCTGATGAACTATGGATGAAAGTTCATGACATTGTACAGGAGACAGGGATCAAGACCATTCACATGGAAAATAAATGCAAAAAAGCAAAACTGCTGTCTGCGGAGGCCTTACAAATAGCTGCAAAAAGAACAGAAGTGAAAAGCAAAGGAGAAAAGGAAAGATATAAGCATCTGAATGCAGAGTTCCAAAGAATAGCAAGAAGAGATAAGAAAGCTTTCCTCAGCGATCAAAGCAAAGAAATAGAGGAAAACAACAGAATGGGAAAAACTAGAAATCTCTTCAACAAATTAGAGATACCAAGGGAACATTTCATGCAAAGATAGGCTCAATAAAGGACAGAAATGGTATGGACCTAACAGAAGCAGAAGATATTAAGAAGAGGTGGCAAGAATACACAGAAGAACTGTACAAAAAAGATCTTCACGACCGAGATAATCACGATGGTGTGATCACTCACCTAGAACCAGACATCCTGGAATGTGAAGTCAAGTGGACCTTAGGAAGCATCACTATGAACAAAGCTAGTGGATGTGATGGAATTCCAGTGGAGCTGTTTCAAATCCTGAAAGATGATGCTGTGAAAGTGCTGCACTCAATATGCCGGCAAATTTGGAAAACTCAGCAGTGGCCACAGGACTGGAAAAGGTAAGTTTTCATTCCAATCCCAAAGAAAAGCAATGCCAAAGAATGCTCAAACTACCACACAATTGCAGTCATCTCACACTCTAGTAAAGTAATGCTCAAAATTCTCCAAGCCAGGTTTCAGCAATACATGAACCATGATCTTCCAGATGTTCAAGCTGGATTTAGAAAAGGCAGAGGAACCAGAGATCAAATTGCCAACATCCACTGGATCATTGAAAAAGCAAGAGAGTTCCAGAAAAACATCTATTTCTGCCTTAATGACTATGCCAAAGCCTTTGCCTGTGTGGATCACAATAAACTGTGAAAAATTCTGAAAGAGATGGGAATACCAGACCACCTGACCTGCCTCCTGAGAAAGCTATATGCAGGTCAGGAAGCAACAGTTAGAAATGGACATGGAACAACAGACTGGTTCCAAATAGGAAAAGGAGTACCTCAAGGCTGTATACTGTCACCCTGCTTATTTAACTTCTATGCAGAGTACATCATGAGAAATGCTGGTCTGGAAGAAGCACAAGCTGGAATCAAGATTGCCAGGAGAAATATCAATAAGCTGAGATATGAAGATGACACCACCCTCATGGCAGAAAGTGAAGAGGAACTAAAAAGCCTCTTGAAAGTGAAAGAGGAGAATGAAAAAGGTGGCTTAAAGCTCAACATTCAGAAAATGAAGATCATGGCATCTGGTCCCATCGCTTCATGGGAATAGATGGGGAAACAGTTTCAGACTTTATTTTGGGGGGCTCCAAAATTACTCAGATGGTGAATGCCATGAAATTAAACGATGCTTATTCCTTGGAAGGAAAGTTATGACCAACCTAGATAGCATATTCAAAAGCAGAGACATTACTTTGCCAACAAAGGTCCATCTAGTCAAGGCTATTGTTTTTCCAATGGTCATGTATGGATGTGAAAGTTGGACTGTGAAGAAAGCTGAGCACCAAAGAATTGATGCTTTTGAACTGTGATTTTGAAGAAGACTCTTGAGAGTCCCTTGGACTGCAAGGAGATCCAACCAGTCCATCCTAAAGGAGATCAGTCCTGGGTGTTCATTGGAAGGACTGATGCTGAAGCTGAAACTCCAATACTTTGGCCACATCATGTGAAGAGTTGAGTCATTAGAAAAGACCCTGATGCTGGGAGGTATTGGGGGCAGGAGGAGAAGGCGATGACAGAGGATGAGATGGCTGGATGGCATCACTGACTCGATGGACATGAGTCTGAGTGAACTCTGGGAGTTGGTGATGGACAGGGAGGCCTGGCGTGCTGCGATTCATGGGGTCACAAAGAGTCGGACACGACTGAGCGACTGAACTGAACTGAACTGAACTGATATACTCTACTGGGCATTCTTCATGAGTAAAGGTGTTATTATCTCCTTATAAACAAAACAATCAAAATAGCAAATCAAGACTTGCCCGTCTAGGAAGAAATGTAACTTGACCAGTGATGAGGAACAAACTCAACTGTCAAGTCCTAATCTTCTTCTGATTATAAATCACTAGCCCATCAGCTTTTAGCTCTTTACTTCTATTCTCAGTTCATTGTGCTGTTCTGTTATGCCATTCTGACATGCATCAGAGATTTAATTTTTTCCAAGCCTCAGTTTCTTTATTTGCAAAACAAATTCAAAGACATCTGTTCTAAATTTTCAAAACCACTATGCGGAGTTCACACATTTGAATAAAAGCCTATTTCTTCTAATTTTGAAATGACAATCGGGCAGTGGGTCCATATATTATAGATATCATGGTGGAGATATCAAATAATTCAAATGGTGATGAGAACCATTAACAGAGAACTGATTTGTGCTAAAGCAATATTTGCTGCATTAAAGAGTAAGTACTCATTACCCTGAATCCAGTAACAACATACTGATTGAATAGGTCTCTGAAGACACAGATCAACCAATTACTCCTTAGCAGTGCAAAACAAGGTAGTTTTCCAGAGACAATTTAAATCTGAATAAAGATTTTTTTCTTTTTTTGCATTAGAAGATGCAAGAACTCAAACAATTCCTTTTTTTAGAAATTATTTTCATTTTAGCAATATACTATTATCTAGCAACACAGGTTAAGAAAGATAGTAGAATTTTTTTTTAATTTTAAAGAAATTTCTTATTTTTAAAATAAGAAAAACTAATAAAAATAATATTAATATTTGTAAAGCTAGTGTTACAAATAGAGATAGTTTCAATAATTTTTAACTGCTCACTTGATTGCCCATGATAGGCAGAACTGAGAGGAAGAAGATAAAACTAGTTTCCTAGCTCTTGGAAGGAAGCCCTTCTTCTACCAGAAGCATGATTAGGTAATTTATGAAATGAAAATGAAGTCATAGTTTATTTAAACAGAAAATTGTAGAAAAATTTCTTTGAAAAATTGAACAGATCAAAAGAAATATTCAACATCTTTTCCTACTGGGAGGTAACATTTGCGTGAAAACTTTGAGAGGTGTGTGTGTTTGTGTATTTATACCTATACATTTTTAAAATTTATCTTTTAATTGAAGTATAATTTCTTTACAATGTTGTGTTAGTTTTTGTTGTACAACAACATAAATAAGCCATGAAAGTGAAATCGTTTGTTGCTTAGTTGTGTCTGACTCCTTGTGACCATAGCCTGCCAGAATCCTCTGTCCGTAGAATTCTCCAGGCAAAAATATGGAGAGGGTTGCCATTCCCTTCTCCAGGGAATCTTCCTGACCAAGGGCTCAAACCCAGGTCTCCTGTATTCCTGGCAGATTCTTTTCTAGCTTGATCCCTGGGTCAGGAAGATCCCTTGGAGAAGGGATAGGTTACCCACTCTAGTATTCTTGATCTTCCCTGGTGGTTTAGATGGTTTAGAATCTGCCTATTGTGTGGGAGACCTGGGTTTGATCTCTGGGTTGGTAAGATGCCCTGGAGGAGGACATGGCACCCCGCTCCAGTATTCTTGTCTGGAGAATCCCATGGGCAGAGGAGCCTTGCGGGCACAGTCCCTGGGGTCGAAAATAGTCGGACATGACTGAGTAAGCACAGCACGACATACATGTATATATCTCCTCTCCCTCTTGAGCCTCCATCCCACCACCCTCGGCCCACCCTCTAGGTCGTTACAGAGCACTGAGCTGGTCCCTCCATGCTATAGATAACTCCCCGCTCACTAGCTAGTGTACGCATGGCGGTGCACGTGCCAGCGCTTCTCAGCTTGCTCCTCTCTCCCCTCCCTGTGTCCGCAAGTCTGTTCTCTACATCTGCTTCTATATTCTTGCCTTACAAAGAGGTTCATCAGTGTCATTCTTCTAGATCCCATATACATGTGTTAATATGTGACATTTGCTTTTCTCTTTCTGGCTTACTTCACTTTTTGAATTATGGTTTTATCAGGGTATATGCCCCGTAGTGGGATTACTGAGTCATATGGTAGTTTTATTCCTAGTTTCTTAAAGGAACTTCATATTATTTCTCATAGTGTCTGTATCAATTTATATTCCCACAAACAGTGCAAGAGTGTTCCCTTTTTTCCACATTCTTTCCAGCATTAATTGTTTGTAGATTTTTTTGATGATAGTCATTCTGACCAGTGTGAGGTGATACCTCATTGTAATTTTGATTTGCATTTCTCTCATAATGAGGGATGTTTCCATGTGTTTGTTGGCTATCTGTATGTCTTCTTTGGAGAAATATCATTTTTTTTTACAACTTTTGAGCTGCATGAGCTGCTTGGAAAGTCATATTTTGATAATTAATATATAATTATATATTATATATGGTTATATTAACCTAACCTCAAATATATAATTATATATAGTTATATTATATAATATAATTAATATAGTTATATAATATAATTATATATGGTTATATTATTATATTATATTATATAATTATATATAGTTATATTATTATATTATATAATATAATTATATATAAAATAAGTTATATATAATATTTATATATATAAATAAAACATACTTATATATTTTGGAAATTAATCCTTGTCAGTTGCTTCACTTACAAATATTTTTTCCCGTTCTGAGGGTTATCTTTTCATCTTGTTTATGGTTTCCTTTGCTGTTTAATTAGGTTTAATTAGGTTCCATTTGTTTATGATTTCCAAGTTACCTGCAGCCACTGCTGTCTCCCTAATGACAGCAAGTATCCAGCTGTCATCTTTCTACATTCTGATGTTAGAATTTGGGTCTCTCAGACAGAGGCTGGGAGAAAGACAGAGGGAGAGATTTTATCCCTGTGCAAATTTCAAAGGTTATCTGTTTCTACTTTTGCCTACACTTTGGATTCCACCTATGTTGGTTTACTTATAATTCCTTTAATAGTTTATATTCTTTTTCAATACAGTACATGGTGTTTGCCTAGAACACATTTTCCCACTTAAATAATTTATATTCCTTCTCAGCACAAATGTAACCTTCTCTTGTAATATTGCTTAGAAACCTATCTGTTGTACACTCAAATGCACTGGGCATATCTCTTTTATAACCTTTACATTCTATATGCAATTGCCTGGGTAATTTTATATTGTTACTACCAGTTGTTTGGCTATTTGATATGAAGGACTACATGGTTATTCATATTAGCATTCCAATGACTATACTATAATAATTTTTGATAAGATTAACTTATCATTTCCTGAACAAAGAAATTAATAGACCATGGAATGAATAAGTTAGTGAATGAAGATATCTACCAAAAACATATACCTTCTTGGGAAAATCGCTTCTGTTTCTAAAGAAATGTAGGTGAGTCCTTAGAAAATAATTATCTGCAAAGGATGCTTAAGATTTATAGAACAGATTTTTAATCTCATCTAAAAATAAAAGATGCTTGTCTATTAGAAACCATGTCTCTGGTTAGGTATTAGATGAAGATGTTGTAATTTCCGGCCAGCACAAGGAGAGCCTGTACCAAGCAAGGATCTCATCTATTGAAACTCACCAAGTTTCAGTATGGTGGTCAAAGTGACTAACTGCCTTGGTGGTAGTAGTTAGTTGGTCAGGGCACCATTTAAGGTCCAGCTAATATGTATAACAAATAGTTCTTCCTGATGAATCAAGGAAGGTTCCAAAGAGTAGGTGACACTTGAGGTAGTCCTAGGAAAAAACTGTGGAATAAACAAGATAACAGAGAAGTTTAGAAAACAGACTCTCAAGGAGAGGAAATGGAATTATTGGTGTAAGAAGATTTGAAGAGTTAAGTAGTGGTGAGCAATTCAGTATGGCATTGCCACAGAAACAACATTTATAATTACTTTTTAGGCAAGTAGAATGAAAAGAAGGCTGGAGAGTGAATCCTAAATTCCAATAGGGTACAAGGTGAGGAAGATGTTTTACTGCTACTACCATCTAGAAGTCACTGAGATTTTCCTTTGTACCAGAGATAAAGCTAAAACCATGAAGCTGATTACATCATTTAATTTCCTCTTGAATCATATAAGCCATATAAGTTTATTTTTAGATTGTTTTACAAATGAGGAAAGTGAGGTTTGGTCAGAATTAGTGCCTTGCTATAAGTCACCCTCCTGGTACACTGTAGAGCTGGAATTTGAAGACAGTATTCTTAATTCTACAGCCACATTTCCAATTCTGGCTTCTATTCAGTTTAGCCATGAGAATATTTCCAGATGGTAAAGATTTGTCTGTCATTGGCTGGAGCTATGCTTTGCCTCAGCTCAACTGATTACACATTGATTCCTCCTGAATAGATTTGCTACTCAATTGGACACAGCTTATGCTCACATCCATCAGGTCCTGTATGATGCCCATTAAAGCTCACACAAGCACACTGACCCTTCACTCCCTCACCTGAAGGGGTTCCACTCTTCTCCCTGTAAATTCAGGTCTCTGACCTCTCACGTCTTCCTTGGACCCCACTCACTCAAGAGGCATTCTCTGACCACTTTGGGTTTTTTGTTTGTTTATTATTGAGTATATAGCAGGAACAGTGGTAACTAGGCTTAATGAGTATTGGATTTTTAAACCAAAATTACTTGCCAGGGATATGCCTTATTAAAACTAACATATATTTAGGTTTGAATGGAAGCGCATTCAGTTGTGTGGAGTGGGCAGTGTTAGGTTGCATCTTTACAGAAGGCCCAGTGTTTACGGGAAGGTCCACTACTGAGTACAATAGGAATTGCTTCCCGCATCTTTCCTTGCTTGTTTCTGTCTGCCCCAGAATTTTCATCATGATTGATGTTTCTCTCATCATCCTTCCCAGTACCAGGCTTAAGCTCTTCCTCAGGAGTCACCTGAGACCCAGGAATGAAGGGGATTATTCAGAGAACTCCCTGGAGCGAAGCCTGCATCTCCTCTCCCTCATGCTCTGAGAAAGCCATGCCATACACAAGCACGGACTGAGTCCACCTTGCAGTCCCCTTTGGAATATTATGCAGAACCAGAGGGGTCAGCTGGGGGGGGATTTCACCTCCCAACTCCCACTGTTACCCATTTTTCAATCTGAATGAGACCATCTTCAGCAGGAAACCTAAGAAAGATGTACCAGCCCAGCGACCTCCTCCTGTGAACTGACTCCCAGCCCCCTAGAGGAAGAAGTTTGCAGAGAGCAGCTGCTCATGGATGCTACACCTGTGTTTTCTGGAAGGTCCATGTCTTGCTGACTCTCACTAAAACATGGGTCTGTTCTCAGCCTGAATGTGGCACAGTCTGAAGAGCAAACTGACAGTTGAGGAAGCCCAGGACACTTTCCATCACACCTTCTGTTGTGGAACACTCTGTTCTCTTAATCCTAGGTCCTCAAGTCAACTCATCTCAACTATATTGACCCAAATGTTCTAAGGGATATCATTCTAAGCCTTGTCTTAAGTCAAGAGAGCTAAGAGGTCCAAGCACCCCTTTCCTAGCTACAGTCTGTCTGTATCAGCCAGAGCTATTTGGATTTTATTTATCTCAATGCTTTAGCTGTAGCTCCCGTGGAATGGAAATTCTCAACTGTATCTTGTCTGCCTACCTAGTACCCAGACGGCACTAACCTACATTCTGTTCCTGAAAAGCCTAAAACCCTCATGCACCTGTGCCCTCAAACTCACCCCTTTTTTTTATCCCTGGGGAACCCTTTCCCATTTTGTGTTTTGGGGCCTAATACTTTCCTTCCCTTCAAAATGCAGCTCAGGTGTCACTTCTCCAGGTAGCTGTTTCTGGTGCTCCCTGTTCAACTGACTCTCAAGTTGGTCTCCTTAGGATGTACCTCAGGGTTCTGATCTTATCTCACCATCAATATTTTTATAATGTCTGACTTTATTTTCCACTGGTTTTATTTCCTTGAGGGCATTGGTATGTTCCACTGTACTTTTATTCTGCATATATATTTCAGGATCATTGATAAGTTTTGTTTATTAATGATATTACTTCTTGAAAGTAAACCTGTTCATAAATATTATCTTAGTCATAGGAATAATAATTAAGTAAAAAAGCAGTAAGTGACAACCTATTTCTGATGTGTTCTGCTTAAACCTCAGATTCCTCAATGTCTCACCAAATGTTCCTAACAATCCCTGCAAAAGGAATTATAATTAGTCCCATTTTATAAGTGATAAAACTGGGGTATTTAAATAACTTGCCTGATGTTTCATATCAAGTAAGCAGCTGAACTGGTATTTTAACCTAAACACCCATTAAATTAATAATTGGTTGAAACCAGCAGGGTCCACTTAGAATGTATATTTTGGCATTTTCCCCTGTAAGTATACAATTAATTATTAAGACAAGTGTTGATGAATCAGTTGATGATTTTTTCTTTAAGCATTTTGTACTTTAGAAGAAGTATACCACACTCACTTTGTATTCAGATGACAAGTTATAGCTGTGCTTTCATCAGATGAATAAATTTCATATTTGTTTCCTGAATTAGATGTGAATTCTTTTGTCTGTAATTAAATTGCTTTTAATCAATTTAGGAGAGGAAAAACCATCTGTCAGGTGTGTGAACCTAATTAGCCACGGTGTTTTGAATGGACTAGTATATAATGGTAGTGATTTTATTATCAAGAGTTACAATTCAAACATACAGAATTTTATCATTACACTTTGTGTGAATCTCAACAGCTAATCAAAAGTCTATTCCTGAGAAAATTGTCAAACTTTGGCTTGAAACAGAACATTTTATGGGAGATTGTGTTTGAATGAAGACATCTATAATGAAGCCAGAATTTACGGAATGCTTCTTATGGAAGATGACAGCTGATCATCCAAACACATTTGTGTTGGGCACATATCCTGGACACAGCACATATATTTGTTATGCTCTGCTGGACACTGCAGGACTCAAGGATGGGAAAGACACCATCCCTCCACACAGTGTTTTATAGCAGAGTCTAGGGAGGTGGTGTTGTGGATTAGCAGAATTAGTCTAAAACTTCTTGAACTCCTTGTATCAAGCCCTGTTCTAATAAATTCTCAGTTAATCCTCACAGCCTGTTCACAGTGGGCATTTCTATTTTATTTGAAGAATAAATAAATAAATAAATAGTTGGTGAGTGTAAAGCCATAGTAACAAGAGAGTCAGAAAAGCTGGCTTCCAAAAAGCAATCAAAACTTTGACATCATGGTGAATTTTCTTGTGCGGCACCAAATTAGATTTTACTATAGTGCCCATAGTTGTAAAAGTTTACAAAAACCCTTTGAACAGAAGCATGAAAACTAGGCATTCTCCAGTAGGAAAAATTTTTCCATTTAGAAGGGAAGAAAGTGCAGTTCCAGGACTTTTTTTTTTAACAGAAAGAAGAGAAGTATCTAGACAACTCACATGTAGATGACTAAATCTGAAATTTATAGGCTGAAATTTTATAATTTAAGACAATGAGACAGATATTATGGAGTCAGAACTGTACTGTAAAACAGTGAAATGACTTACTTGACATATGAGAACATGTTCAAGGTAGGAGGAAAATTGAGGCAGTAAATGACAAAGAGATAATTCATCAGACATAGAACTCTGGCATTAATTATGCTCAGTCATCTGAGTACAGCTTTGCTTGCAGGAAGAATTAATATGAATTCCTAACATGGTCTGTAAGTCTCTTTACTTGTAGCCCCTGGCTCCCTCCCGAAAGGCTTGCTATCTCCCAGAAATAACTGAATGTCCTTAAGTTAAATAGTAAGTTATTGTCATTTCACAGACAACACATTGTTCTTTCATTCATAAGAATTATTAAGATTCATAGATGAATTATTATTAAGAATTACAGAAAAACTCATTTGAATGTTTTAATCAATTCAACATAAGAGTTGCAAATATCCCATATTTCCTTATACCATAAAGCCAAGATCACTTTTAAGTATCATTTATCACAAAGAAACAAAGTTTGTATCATATCAAGGGTTTATTCCAGCCTTTGCACTAGGCAAGATTCAACTTCATGCCTCAGCAAAATTACAAATTCCATGACATATTGGTTTATGAATAGACAAAACTTGGAATACAAAGTCTGCAAATGTCAAGGGTCTACTCTATTGCAAATGCCAACATCTGAACCTAATTCCAAGCAGTCATTTTCCTTGAAATTTAAAGTCAATACCTGTGCCTCCCACAATGGGAGGAAGAAGCAGCCAATGAGAACTGGTAATTTATGTTGATGGCAAATACCCTATTGCTATGGACTCATTTTGTGAAGTTAAGGCTTTCCTTTACAAGACATTTATGACATTAAGACAAGAGATTTATGATGAGAAATGTAACAATTCTGAAATTTTGATCAAAGGAGACAGGTTCTGTCAACAAGCATATGGGGGGAAAATGTATAAAAAGAGTCAAAGAGTGGAGTGAGAGGGATTTTGGGACTTGCAGAAAACGGGGTTGCAGTGACCTTGGCTTATTTTTTATTAGGTTGAAATAACAAAAACAAATCCATGCAGACCATTCTTAATTTCTCCAAGAAATTCTGTTATTCCAGGTTCTTCTTTTTCCTTAAATAAATCATTCAAGTGTTCTGCTGACCACTGCCAAGGGCAGACCCTCTAGTCATCTGTTGCAATCCAAGGAGGCCTGCCCATCTGGGAGTTTCTGCTGAGTCACAGATCTCAGTTGTGTTCTTGTGCACTGGCTTTTGAAACTCAAGTAAAGTGCCTTTCATTTTGGGTGAAATCCCTCTTGGTAGATTGGACCTAGGCTGGTCTTTGGGGAGGCCAGCATTGGCAGCTGTACAATAGAGAGGCTGGCACATCAGACTCCTGACACATTGAACTACAGACCAGGACCACACCCAGGCTGCTCCTCTAGGTGCCTGATGCACCAATCTACAGAATAGGACCCCAGGCAGGGGGGCCCCCTCTATGCGCTTGATGTGCAGAACAACAGAGAAGGACCTTAGGCAAGGGAGCCCTCTAAGTGCCTGAATGGGCAGAGCTACAGAAAGACTGGCCAAAGAGGCCTTCTGATCAACAGCTACAAGAGGCTGGGGGGGGCGGGGAAAGACTCTGAGAGGGCCGTAACTCCTGCAGTGGAAGCAGTCTGTGTCCTTCCACACATGGTGCCACCAGGGTCCCCACAGTTCAAGCAGCTGTGCCACCTTCATGCTCAACTCTCACTGGGGCAGAGCTGACACACACACACACAGTCTTGTGTCTATGCCCCCAGGGTTGCTTCCATTGTGTCCAACTCCTTGCGACCCTGTAGACTGTGGCCTGCCAGGCTTTTCTGTCAGGGAGGTGGATTCTTCACCAAAGAATACTGGAGCGTATTGGCCAGTACTGGTTGCCATACACTTCTAGAACACTATATTTCCTGCTGCCCTAGCTGCCAACTCCCCTTAGTACCTGGTGCTGCCAGAACCCCTGCAACCTAAGCAGCTGCACCACTTCCACACCTGGCCCTCACTGGGGCAGACCCAAGTCTTCCAGCACAGCTTCAGGAGCAGACCCCAGTGGACGACCCACATATAAAGGTGGAAATAAAACCACACTTGAAACCCAGGGGCAGTGTGGCTAAGGAAGAAGACCCCAAACCTTCCCACCAGCTGTACAAGCTGCAGAATAAATCCACACAATCAACTAGGCAGACTCTGTTTCTATGGAATATATAAAATGTAATTGAGAGCTCCCGTAAAAGAAAATACACTAGTTCTGATAGCTGTGGACATTGGAGGCAAGAACACAAAGGAGAAGGACCAGATCAGAATCTGAGCAGCCCCCACAGCAGGTTCAGAGAGCAGCACAGTGCTGGAGGGCACCGTAGAGGTTAGGTGGGCTGACTCACAGCAAGGGAAAGGACTCTAACAGCAGTGACTCAAGAAAAACATGATTATTCTTATGTCTTGACTTGTTCTGTAGATTCTTCTGAATTTTTTTTCTTTTTTTCCCCTTTTCCTCTCCTCTGTTGTGGTTGCTGATTTTATTGGCAGTTTGAAATCTAATTAAGCTTTTGAGCTTTTTCTGTTTTCCTCAGTAACATTTTTAATTGTTGTTATAAACCTCTGCCTCTACATCGGGCTTTTGCAGTTTTGTGAAGTTTTATCTCTCTTTTTTTTTTTCTTTTTAAAATTTTAATTTATTAAACCTATTATTATTATTTCTACATTTATTCCTTTGTTTGCTTTTCCTACTGTCCACTTCCCCTTTCAGTTAATCTTTAATACATATAAATGTTCTTTACCTGCCTCTATTTAACTTTGCATATCTATTCTTTCTTTCTTTTCTTCTGAACATTTTGTTAGTTTTATTTTCATTGCTTTATTCCCCAATTGGCACCTTGCTTTAGTTTTGTTTTCCAGTTTGTGTTTTAGTTAGTTTTGTTCTGGTAGATAAAATTTTTGGTTTCCTTTGTTTGCAGGTCAATCTATTGTACTTTATTTTTCTGGACTCTTTTGAGTTTGCTTATGGGTGTATATGTATATGTGTATATTCAGTCACACTTTTTATTGTTGCTATAAATCCCTGCCTCCACATCAGGCTTTTGCAGGTCTGTGGAGCTTTCCTTTTTTTTTTTTTCTTTTTTCTTTCTTCTTCCATTTTTGTCTTTCCTTTCTTTTCTATTCTTGATTTCTTTTTTTTTCTTTTCTTTCCTCTCAACATATTTGTTCATTTCGTTTTCATTACTTTATTCCCCACTTGGCACCTTGCTTTAGTTTTGTTTTCCAGTTTGTGCTGTAGTTAGTATTGTTCTTAACTGGTAGATATAATTTTTTATTTATTTTGTTCACTGGGTCAATCTACTGTACTTTATTTTTGTTGGACTGTTTTCACTTTGTTCATGGGTTCATGGGGTGTATATGTATATGTGTATATTCCATTATTTTAATTATTATTTGCCTGATTTTGTAATTGCCATTTGTCTGGGGTTCATCTTTGGTTTCTTGTTTTTGGATATTTGTTTTAATCTCATGTAATGCCATAACCAACCACTTGTGGATTATTTGTTCCTGACCAAAGATCAATTCCTGAGCCTTTGGAATGGGAGCACTGACTCCAAGACCCTAGATTACCAGAGAACTAATCCTAGGGAGCATCAAAGAGCGAGAACTCAAACAAAGGAAACCACTTGAATACAAGACCCAGCTAACCTAACCACCAGTAGCATCCTGTCCAGGAAGACTCATCTAAACAACACACAAAACAAAAATACAAACCCAATCATCAGAGGAAAGATAAACAAACAAACAAAAACTCAGCACAAACCTCACCCTATATGAAGCTTACACAAACCACTGGACCAATCTTAGGAGGGCATAAGCCAAAAGGAATAAAGAATTCAACATTGAAGTCTGATAAAAAGAAAACTTAAATCAATAAGTTAAAAAAAATGAAAAGGCAGAAAAATACTACACAGATGAAGGGACAAACTAGAAACACAGAAGTCCAAATAAATCAAGAGGAAATAGGCAAGCAAGCTACCTGAAAAAGAATTCAGAATAACGATAGTAAAGATGATCAAAATCCTTGAAAACAAAATGGAGAAAATGCAAGATAATTAACAAAGACCTAGGAAAATTAAACGTACAGAGACAAAGAACACAATTACTGAAATTAAAACTACTCTAGAAGGAATCAATATTAGACTATCTGAAGCAGAAGAATGAATCAGTGAGCTGGAAGACAAAATGTTGGAAATAACTTCAGAAGGGCAGAATAAACTAAAAAGAATGAAAAGAACTGAGGATTGTCTCAGAGACCTCCGGGTCAATATCAAACACACCAAAATTCAAATTATAGGGGTCCCAGAAAAAGACAAAAAGAAAAGGTATGAGAAAATTTTTGACCTCCGGGTCAATATCAAACACCAAAATTCAAATTATAGGGGTCCCAGAAAAAGACAAAAAGAAAAGGTATGAGAAAATTTTTGAAGAGATTATAGTTGAAAATTTCCCCAACATGGAAAAGGAATGTCAATCAAGTCCAAGAAGCACAAAGAGTCCCATACAGGATAAACCCTAGGAGAAACACTCCAAGACACATGCTAATCAAACTAACAAATACTAAACACAAAGAAAGACTATTAAAAGCAGCAAGGGAAAAGCAACAAGTAACATACAATGGAAACCCCATATGCTTAACAGATGATCTTTCAGCAGAAACTATACAGGCCAGAAGGGAACAGCAGGATATATTTAAAGTATTGAAAGGGAAAAAGTATACAGCCAAGATTACACTACCTACAAGGATCTCATTCAAAATTGATGAAGAAACAGAAAGCTTTTCAGACAAGCAAAAGTTAAGAGAATTCAGTAGCACCAAACCAGCTTTACACCAGATGTTAAAGGGCCTTATATAGTCAAGAAATACAAGAGAAGAAAGAAGAGCTACAAAAACAACCCCTAATGATTAAGAAAATGGCAATAGGAACATATATATCAGTAATTACTTTAAATGTAAATGGATTAAATGCTCCAACTAAAAGACACAGACTGGTTGAATGGATACAAAAATAAGACCCATGTATATGCTGGCTACAAGAAACCCATTTCAGACCTAAAGACATACATAGACTGAAAGTGAGGGGATGGAAAAATATATTCCATGCAAACGGGAAGCAAAAGAAAGCTGGATAGCAATCCTCATATCTGACAAAATAGACCTTAAAATTAAGAAGATTGAAAGAGATAAGGAAGGAAACTACATAATGATCAAGGGATCAACCCAAGAGGAAGACATAACAACTGTAAACATCTATGCACCCAACATAGGAGCACCTCAATACATAAGACAAACACTAACAGATATAAATGGAGAAATTAACAGTAACACAATAAAAGTAGGAGATTTTAACATGCCACTCACACCAATGGACAGATTATCAAAAAAGAAAATTAACAAGGAAACACACGTCTTAAATGATACATTAGATGAGATGAATCTCATTGATATCTTCAGGACATTCCATCCAAATGCACCCTCTTCTCAAGTGCACATGGAACATTCCCAGGAATAGACCACATCTTGGGTCACAAATCAAACCTCAGCAAATTTAAGAAAATTGAAATCATATCAAGCATCTTCTCCGATCACAATGCTATGAGACTAGATATCAATTACAAGAAAGAAAACTGTAAGAAACACAAACACAGGGAGATTAAACAATACTTTTCTATATAACCAACAGGTTACTGAAGAAGTCAAAAAGGAAATAAAAAAATTTTATAGAAACAAATGATAACGAAACATGACAACTCAAAACCTATGGGATGCAGTGAACAGAGATCTAAGAGGGGAGTTTATAGCAATAAAATCCAACCTCAAGAAAAAAGAAAAGCATCAAATAGACAACTTAACTTTACACCTAATACAACTGGAAAAAGAAGAACAAAAAACCCTTAAAATTAGTAGAAGGAAAGAAATCATAAAGATCTGAGCAGAAATAAATGAAAAAGAAAGGAAAGAAATAATAGTAAAGATTAATAAAACTAAAAGCTGGTTCTTTGAGAAGATAAGCAAAATTGACAAGCCTTTAGCTAGGCTCATCAAGAAAAAAAGAGAGAAGAATCAAATAAACACAATTAGAAATGAAAAAGGAGAGGTTACAGGAGACAATGCAGAAATACAAGGGATTATAAGAGACTATTATGAACAACTATATGGCAATAAATTGGATATCCTGGAAGAAATGGACAGATTCTTAGAAAAGTTAAATCTTCCAAGACTGAAGCAGGATGAATAGAAATTATCAACAACCCAACTACCAGCACTGAAATTGAAGCTGTGATTAAAAATCTCCCCAAAAAACAAAAGCCCAGGACCAGATGGCTTTACAGAATTATATCAAACATTTAGAGAAGAGCTAATGCCTATCCTTCTAAAATTCTTTCCAAAAATTTCAGAGGAAGGAACACTTCCAAGGTCATTCTACAAAGCCACCATCACTGTGATACCAAAACCAGACACCACAAAAAAAGAAAACTACAGGCCAATATCACTGATGAATATAGATGCACAAATCCTCAACAAAATTTTAGCAAACAATTCAGCAACACATCAAAAAGCTCATTCACTATGATCAAGTTGGGTTTATTCCAGGAATGCAAGGATTCTTCAATATATGCAAATCAATCAATGTGATACATCATATTAACAAATTGAAAGATAAAAACCATATGATAATCTCAATAGATGCTGAAAAAGTCATTGACAAAATTCATCAACCATTTATGATTAAAACTTTTCAAAACATGGGCCTAGAAGGAACTGACCTAAACATAGTAAAGGCCATATATGATAAGCCTACAGCAACGATTATTCTCAATGATGAAAAACTGAACGCATTCCCCTAAGGTCAGGAACAAGACAAGGGTGTCCACTTTCACCACTATTATTCAGCATAGTTCTGGAAGTCCTAGCTACAGCAATCAGAAGAAAATAAATAAAAGGAATCCAGATCAGAAAAGAAGAAGTAAAGCTCTCACTGTTTGCATGAGAGTTGACATGATACTGTACATAGAAAACCCTAAAGATAGTATCACAGAATTACTAGAGTTAATCAGTGAATTTAACAAAGTTTCAGAATACAAAATCAATACACAGAAATCACTTGCATTTTTATATATAAACAATGAAATATCAGAAAGAAATTAAGGAATCAATCTCATTCACCATTGCAACAGAAATAATTAAATATCTAGGAATAAATTTACCTAAGGAGAAAAAAGAACTGTACAAAGAAAATTGTAAGACACTAAAGAAAGAAAGCAAAGATGACATTAACAGATGGAAAGATATTCCATGTTCCTGGGTAGGAAGAATCAATATTGTGAAAATTAGTATACTACCAAAAGCAATCTAGAGGTTCAATGAGACCCCTACCAAATTAGCAATGGTATTTTTCACAGAACTAGAACAAAACATTTCACAATTCACATGGAAACACAAAAGACCCCAAAAAGCCAAAGCAGTCTTGAGAAAGAAAAATGGAGTTGGAGGCATCAAACTTCCTGACTTCAGATTATACTACAAAGCTACAGTCATCAAGAGAGTATGGTACTGGCACAAAAACAGAAATATAGACAAATGGAGCAAGATAGAAAGCCCAGAAATAAACCCATGCACCTATGGGTACCTTATTTTTGACAAAGGAGGTACGAATATACAATGGGGCAAAGACAACCTCTTCAATAAATGGTGCTGGGAAAACTGGACAGCTACATGTAGAAGAATGAAATTAGAACACTTCCTAACAACACTTCCTAACACCATACACAAAGATAAGCTCAAAATGGATTAAAGACCTAAATGTAAGACCAGAAACTATAAAACTCTTAAAGGAAAATGGATAGAACACTCGATGACATAAATCAAAGCAAGATCCTCTATGACCCACCTCTTAATGTAAAAGAAATAAAAACAAAAGTAAACAAGTGGGACCTGATTAAACTTAAAAGCTTTTGCACAGAAAAGAAAACTATAAGCAAGGTGAAAATACAACCCTCAGAATGGGAGAAAATAATAGCAAATGAAATATCTGACAAAGGATTAATTTGCAGAATGTACAAGTAGCTCATAGAACTCAATGCCAGAAAAACAAACAACACAATCAAAAAGTGGCAAAAAGACTTAAACAGACATTTCTCCAAAGAAGACATACAGATGGCTAACAAATACATGAAAAAATGCTTAACATCGCTCATTATTAGAGAAATGCAAATCAAAAGCACAATGAGATATCACCTCACAGAGGTCAGTATGGCCATCATCAAAAAGTCTATGAACAATAAATGCTGGAGAGGATGTGGAGAAAAAGGAACAATCTTGCAATGTTGGTGGGAATATAAATTGATATAGCCATTAGGGAAGACGATATGGAGATTCCTTAAAAAAACTAGGAATAAAACCACCATATGACCCAGCAATCCCATTCCTAGGCATATACACTGAGGAACCCAAAATTTGAAACAGACACAAGTATCCCATTGTTCACTGCAGCACTATTTACAATAGCTAGAACATGGAAGCAACATAGATGTCCATCGATAGACAAATAGATAAAAAGTTGTGGTCAATATACACAATGGAATATTACTCACTCTTAAAAAGGAACACAGTTAAATCAGTTCTGATGAGGTGGATGAACCTAGAACCTATTATACAGAGTAAAGTGAGTCAGAAAGAGAAAGATAAATATCATATTCTAATGCATATATGCAGAATCTAGAAAAATGGTACTGAAGAATTTATTTTCAGGACAGCGATGGAGAAACAGACATAGGGAATAGATGTATGGACATGGGAAAACGGTGAGAGGGTGAGATGTTTGGAAAGAGTAACATGGAAACATATTGCCATATGTAAAATAGATAGCCAATGGGAATTTGCTGTATCCTCAGGAAACTCAAACAGTGGCTCTGTATCAATCTAGAGGGGTGGGATGGGGGGGGAGATGGGAGGGAGGTACAAAAGGGAGTGGATATATGTATACTGATGGCCAATTCATGTTGAGGTTTGGCAGAAAACAAAAATTCTGTAAAGAATTATCCTTCAATAAAAATATGTTAAATAAAAGAAAAAAAAAATCATTCAAATTACATAAGTAACCCAAAGTGGGCAAAGCATTGTGTTCAAGTCCTTCAACTCTACCTTCATCAGCTCACTTGTACATTCTCCACTGATAACTGTGCTCAGAGAGCATTAATGGACTTCAACTGGACCACTGGCAAGTCTTTTGTTCCTTGATGATTCCATCATTAACATAGCACATAGACCAAGCCCTCAAATTCCATAATCACTTGGTAATATATTTGACTCAGCTCTTCTTCTAATAAGAATGCAGTAGACACTGTATAACATCAATATTTATATAAGATTTACATAACATATACAAATATATAAATTGAATTTAGGTAACAAATTTTGTATAATATTTATGTTAATATTATACATATTATCTCTGCTCTATAATTCTTAATTACTATCTCCACTGAAATATAAGAAAAGTAAAACTTAAATAATTGCTTAGGGTTTATCATTGCCACATAGCAACAGCTGAGAATTAAATGGCTGTCCATCTGATTTCAGAGTCGGTTTACTTCATTACTCTACGTTACTCTCTCTTGTGACACTGGTTTGAAGTGATATGTCCCCAAAAGACTGGCTCATACAGTACGTTAGGAAAAACAGTGGAAGTTTTGGTGCTGGAAAAGCAGAGAATCTCCATTCCATGAGCTGAACTGAAGGGCAGAAACTCTTCCCTCTGCTTGGTTGCTTTTTTCTCCATTTTATGAATTTTGCTTAACATGTGTTCTCCTGTGGAAATATTCATTCATTCCACAGTTTTATATCAAATCCTTTTTTTTTTGTATTAGTGCATTTTTAGGCATTAGTCATGCCTAACAGCATGTAACTATGAGGACACTATCCTGTCCTCACAGAGATTTCAATTTAGAAAGATTAAATACAGTGGGGAAGAAATAGTTTTAAAACATATATGTATGCATACATTTTTGCATGTGTATGTATTTCAATTATTTAATCAACTTATATTTGATTAATAATTTTGTGAATCTCTTTTATAATCCAAATGTTGGCATTACAGAATTTCTTTAGAGACTCCATCTCAGTGGCAATATTGTTTACAATGCCCTGTTCTATGCTCAGATTATTGTCATATTCATATTAAGAAACATTATTACATGGAAAAATTTTAAAATCACAGAAGCAATATAGCATATTTTATATAAGAAGAATTTAAAATACATAAATGAAATGTATACATAATAATGTATTTATTACACAAAATGAAACATTAAAAGAAAATAACTAAACAAAGTTGTTAAGAATAAGCAGCAGAAAGAATGAGCTTAAGGCTTCTTTGAACATACATTTTTGACATAGTTTTGCTACTGAGTTACAAAAATGTTTTAGCAGTTTAAAAATTAAATTAGATGCAAAGCAAAAAAAATGAGGTGGATGAAACTGGAGCCGATTATATAGAGTGAAGTAAGCCAGAAAGAAAAACACTGATACAGTATACTAACGCATGTATATGGAATTTAGAAAGATGGTAACAATAACCCTGTATGTGAGACAGCAAACACAGATGTATAGAACAGTCTTTTGGACTCTGTGGGAGAGGGAGAGGGTGGGATGATTTGGGAGAATGGCATTGAAACATGTATAATATCATATAAGAAATGAATCGCCACTTTAGGTTCAATGCAGGATACAGGATGCTTGGGGCTGGTGCACTGGGATGACCCAGAGGGATGGTATGGGGAGGGAGGTGGGAGGGGGGTTCAGGATTGGGAACACATGTACACCCGTGGTGGATTCATGTTGATGTATGGCAAAACCAATACAGTATTGTAAAGAAAAAAATAATAAATCATAATAATAAAATAAAATTTTAAAAAATGAGCACAAATTAAAAGAATATTTTATATTAAATTATTTTATTATAAAATTATAGGGAGGAAAGGATTGCTTTTGGTGCTCTAAAACATAAACTACATTTACGACAAGTTAGCGGTATACACACTAAGGGACAAAAGAACAGTAATATTAAATCACACTGTATATTCTGTAGTCATTATTATTAGAATGACTGTTATTATTGTTTTGAACTTTTTTTATAGTGTATGGTACCAGTGGTAAAGAATCCTCCAGCCAATGCAGTAGACCTGGGTCAAATCCCTGGTCCAGGAAGACTCCCCTGGAGAAGGAAATGGCAACCCACTCCAGTATTCTTGCCTGTGAAATCCCATGGACAGAGGATCTGGGCGGTCCATGGGGTCACAAAGAGTTGGACATGGCTTAGTGACTGAACAACAACAAGCAAATTAGTGACTGTGTTAATGTTATCAGTATAGAGAGAAGAGCTACAAGTATAACACTAAAGAACTTATGCCAAATCTCCCAACTTAATTTGAATTTTTATTACAAATTTGAGAGTTTCTGAAATTATATAGTCTATACTCATAGAAAAGGCCTGGAAGCCATGACACCCAAATGGGAGAGAAATAACAATCCTGAAGCCCACCTTTCTTTTTGTAATCCCATTTCTCTGCTGAGAGGAGCCAGAGTTTGTCAGAGAGATGCAACTCTGGTATGGATGGAGGTGAGTACAGAAAGGATCTGCAGGGCCCCAAGGATCATAGGCTAAATTACATAACCAGATGCACCAGAGTATAACAGGCCAACCATGACACCAGCCTGCTAGAGGGCTATGAAATGGGATTGGCACTCACCTGCAGGGTACCCTGGGCTTTGGTCTTGAATGGGAGTCTGCAGGCGCACATAAGACAGTTCAGGTGCAAGGGGATACTTACACATGGAAGAGCTCCACAGACATAGATCCCATGGTTTCCCTGGAAAGGTTCATTCCCAAGAGTGACAGTACCCAGGGAAGTAACTGACACAGCTTCCTATCATATACTCACTATTCTCTGAGGCCAGATGCAATGTGCTGATGAAAAGTAATTTTTACTATAAGCAATGTCCCTCAGTAACTTACCTTCTTTATCTGTTTTCAGGGAAACACAGCAAAGAAATTAACCGAAGGTCAAATTCTCATGCAGCAGGGAAAATGAACATTTTGCCCACAGAAGTATTCAAATATTAATGCTGTGTAAAAAGGAGAAAATAATAATAATGGTTTGTTTATTGTTTTATACTTTAAAAGTTAGTAATTAAAAGGAAAAAGTCTTTATTCATGGAATCCAAGTAGTACCAGCTATTAAGAATGAGAACTAACAAATATAGGCAATTCAGATTATAGCTTTGGGGCAGTAGAAGTTTCCCATTAAGGAGAATTTGTTCAAGGCAAAGATTGTCCATAGGAGCTAAAATCATCAAGTGAAAGAGGATAGGGAAGTGGACACTTGTAGAATCGATGAAGGCAGTCATTGAGAGGACATTGACTGCGGGACCCCAGCAATCAGAGGCTCTTCACACCTCCTCTGTCCTTGAAATGTATGCTCTGCCCACTTGCCACAGCTGGAGATGTTTCAAGGACACAACCTAGAGAGAGTAATGTTTTGTTGAGATTATCTGACCATGACTGAAGCCTGTCAAGTACTCTATATCAACTTGAAGACTTTGGCAAGCAGGTGTAGGGACTACTCATCTTGAGGCACAAAGATAAGCCTCATAAGTAAGTTCTCTGCTTGTGAAACCTGCCACCTACTCATCTGGAGAGTCTGCCTCTTCCTTAGGCCTCTGCTTGTCCTCTGTGTATAAGGGCCAGTTTCAGCTCAGGAAGCTCCCAAAGTCAGAAATCAACATCAGTGCATGAAAATCACCTACAGACAACTTGATGTTCACAGGGACTCACTCCTTTACAATGCAGGGGTTTGTGTGTCCCCGTTATAACCCAGTGGTCAAGTCAGTCTCAAGGTCATTGCCCCTTATCCTTAGGAAGGAAAACCGTGTATGTTCAGCAAGTTTGGGGAAGGACATTAAGCTCCCGTGGTTCAGTCCTTCCGTTTCCACCCTCAAGAGATTTGATTTCAGGTAGGGAACACCATTCCATTTTCCTTTGGGTCATGTATTACAGAACAGCTTTAGGGAAGGCTGTCCTGTGGGTTTTTAGCACAGTGCTTGACTAGATAGGCCAAATGAATTTGTAATACAACATTAACATAAAAGCTGGGCAATATATTTGTCCCAATTGTTTCAAAGAAATGTTAGTCATTTTGATAAAACGTCTCCATTTGTTACCACAAATTAACTCCCACTCTCTGCAGTCTGTGTTGTATTAACTGTGTGGATTATGCTCACTGCCCCTTACTGAGCTAACTTCTAGCAGGGTTCAGCCAATGGTGAGTTTTGCAGAAAACCAGAGAAAGGCAGAAGAATGAGCTGGTGTGTTTGTATTCCTGGAGCCCTCTGAGGTATTATTTTGGGGTGATTTCCTACCTCTATCAAGGTCACAAAAATGCAAAACACTTGGGAATTCACTTATGGATACTTGCTAGTTTGGCTGTTGATACAGCTTAGGGAATTTAGATAAATTCTACTATGTGTGATTCCTTTTAGTAAAGAAAATTGTAGTGTGTTTAGAATTATATATACTGTGTTATTGAACATATTTTTAAAAGAGATACCATTCTGACTAAACGACAATGAAAACTGACTCCTATGCTTACAATTATGCCAGTCTGATGCTTAGGCAAGTCCTTTTGGTTTTGATTTTTTGTTTGGAAACATACATTTTCTAATTACATATTATTATATTTTTCAAGTTTTGAAAGCAAAACGTTGATATAAAATATTTAGGAAATAAAACTAAATTTTAAAATGTTATCACAATCCCACCATTATTGTCACTAACAAAATTTTTATTTCATTTTGTTTGCTTATGCATGTTTTACATAGCTGCAACACTTCCAAATATTTTATTGTATATTTTTATTTTATTATAATAGAATTCATTTTGCAAGTCAGTTGTAAACACCGTCCAATAAGTATTATTGAGAATACATGTTACAATTCACTTGCTGCTGCTGCTGCTAAGTCACTTCAGTCGTGTCTGACTCTGTGTGACCCCATAGATGGCAGCCCATGAGGCTCCCGCATCCCTAGGATTCTCCAGGCAAGAACACTGGAGTGGGTTGCCATTTCCTTCTCTGATGCATGAAAAGTGAAAGTGAAGTTGCTCAGTCCTGTCCGACTCTTAGCGACCCCATGGACTGCAGCCTACCCGGCTCCTCCGTCCATGGGATTTTCCAGGCAAGAGTGCTGGAGTGGGGTGCCATTGCCTTCTCCGAATTCACTTACATTACCCCATATTTTGACATTTTTCTTATTTTTGATAGGTTGTTAGCATACCTAGCCCTTCAATAAGTACTTTTCTATATCAATTTTGTTTTATATTTATAATCATTACTGCTGATAGAGCACAAATAGTATTTTTTAACTAGGATAAATTAGTAAATAGTGTTCAGCCATCCAGAATTACTGTATAAATTAGAACTTTTGAAATCAATAATCATAAAGCCAAGCTGGCATGGGAAGTGCGTAGGGGGCAAAAACTCAGTGTAAGAAGGCCCAGGTGAGGCTGTGGGAAGTCACAGCTGGGAGCAGCCCTCTCAGGATGGGACTCATTTCAGAGGAAGTACTCATGTCACTGCTGATCACCCTTCCTCATGCCTCTGTGTGCCTTGGTTAAGTCTATGAACTATAGATTAGAAAATGAGCCTGTCAGATTGTTTAAGATTCTCTTTTCTTTTTAAATTTTAACCATATCTGAACACCATCCTCTTACAAATCATAAACACTTGCAGTCTTGCTGCCATACTAAGATGGATCGAGGGTTAAGCACTGGCCTTTAGGCTATCTGGGCAAATTGTTAAGAGCCTGCAGCTCATTCTTGGTGCAAATACTGGTGCCTCCTGTACACTTTCATGGGTCTGCAGTTGACCACTGAGAGAGAGTGTGAGGCAGGGCTGTGGATGCCCAGAGATAAGAACCAAGAACCATGACTGTGCTGACTAGGAGAAAAATGCCTCTGGAAGACTCGTGGGATCACAGAGGAGCCATGGATATGGGTAGAAAAGTGGGAGTGAGTGCAGATGCTAAACTGCAGATCTAAGCCATGGAAAGTGGAACAAGAAAAGAGGCAAGGCTTACAGAAAGTGCCAGTGTGGCCACTGGATGAGGGCATGAATGAACGATGGATGAGGCTCGGGCCAGTCATTTAGGATGGTGTGTGTGAACTCTGAAGGTACTTATTCATGCCATATGAGACTTGGGGTGGTCCTAAAGGGTGGGACATTGACTTCAGGTGGGAACACCTTCAAGGAGGGCTCTGTGAGTGGCAAATAAGGAGGCAGCCGTGGAATTCCCTCTTCCCTCCCACCCCACATCATGCACTTAATCATGGACCTACCTGTTTCATGTTTGGATCTCAAGTGCTTCCACATGACTGAAAATGCTCCAAAGCAGCAACTTAAAAAACTGAAGACGAAGCGGAAATTACAGTATTATTAACCTTTTGAGGCCAATGTAACCCAGAATCCATCCTGTGTCCCCTCTAATTCCTGAGTCTGGGATTCTTTTCCCAGTGAGGAAATACAACTATCTTTCTGATTTATGACTCCAAAACTGAAGAAAAAAAGATTAATGATCTGTAGATCCAAGCATTTGCATGGCCAAGTCATAAAAATAAAAGATATTTGCATTTGCTGACATTTCTTCTCATAGAAATGTTAAACATTCAATCACAAAACACTTGGAATCATTTGTGTTGCCTAAATGTCGCACTCTGTGAATGCACTGCCCCAAAACCTTGCCTCTTTTGCCATTTAGAAATGAAATGTTTTCTCTCCTCGCTGTTATAGCTATAAAAAATGTTGAGTGTTTCGAGATGTTTGGTGATTTAAAATCAAATTTTCTCAAGCTAATTACCCTCAGCATTCTTTCACTCTGTTCCAGATATGCAAAAGTAGGCTTTTAGATGGAGATTTTTGAAGTTCTGTTTTTGATGTGGAGAATTTAACTCTACAGCAGATTCACCTTGGAAGGTCTGTGCATTTGTAGGTGGTGATAGAAGTGCCACCTGTTTCTCTTCCATCCATCCATCGCTGCCTTCTCACTCAGAGCACTCAGTCCTGTCTTCGCTGCTTAGAGTTGATGCACCCCTGCCAGGAGCACTGAGGGTAATCACCACGAGCTTCATTTAGGGTTTGTAGGAGAGTTTCCAACCCAAAGTCCTTGGTTCAGATGCACCCAAATGGCATTTCATCCTGGGCAGCCTAAGCCTGGATTCCTCTGGCATCCTAATAGGATGGCCAGGGCATGTATGGAGCACTAATGAACTAATACAGTCATTAATGTTGCATGGGCAGTGTCTCTTACCTGCCTGGACACTAAACTAAGCGAATAGGTCCTTCTTCATATAAACATTTTATGAAGAATAAACTGAACTGGAAAAAGTTCTCCAAAATACAAATTATGAAAAATTAAAAATAGAGACAAAAAAGAACTATGGTACTCTGAGACTGGGACTGTGAAGAAAGTTGAACGCCAAAGAATTGATGCTTTTGAACTGTGGTGTTGGAGAAGACTCTTGAGAGTACCTTGGAATGTACGGAGATCCAATCAGTCCATTCTAAAGAGATCAGTCCTGGGTGTTCATTGGAAGGACTGAAATTGAAGCTGAAACTCCAATACTTTGGCCACCTCATGAGAAGAGTTGACTCATTGGAAAAGAACCTGATGCTGGGAGGGATTGGGGGCAGGAGGAGAAGGGGACGACAGAGGATGAGATGGCTGGATGGCATCACCGACTGATGGACGTGAGTCTGAGTGAACTCCGGGAGATGGTGATGGAAAGGTAGGCCTGGCGTGCTGCAATTCATGGGGTTGCAAAGAGTCACCATGGCTGAGCGACTGAACTGAACTGAACTCTGAAGTGACAACCCATTCTCTTTATCCTCCATAAATCCACTTGATAATTAGGTCATATAGTTGTGCATTCCATTCACCATAGTGTGTGCTCAGCAAATCTTTGTCTATCAATTGACGGAAGCTAATGGAGATACTGGGGCTCCCCCAGTGGCTCAGTGGGTAAAGAATCTGGCTACAATGCAGGAAATGCAGGTTCGATCCCTATGGTGGGAAGATCCCCTAGAGAAGGAAATGGTAACAAACTCCAGCATCCTTGCCTGAAAAATCCCATGGACAGAGGAGCCTGGAGAGCTACGGTCCAAAGTGTTGCAAATAGTCAGACATGAGCAGAGAGCAGAAAGGATGAAAATACTACCCTGAAGGGCAATTTGAAAATTTCCTCAAGATCTTTTGGATCAATAACAGTTGTCTGAGAACATTAAGAAAAATGGAGCAATCATTTTTTTTTTTTATTGAAGTATAGTTGATTTACAATACTGTGTTACAGACATGCAAAAAATTGATTCAATTACATATGTATATATACATATTTTTCAGATTATATTCACTTAATGGTTATTATAGTGTTCCCTGTGTTATACACTAAGTCCTTATTGCATATCTACTTTATGTATAGTAGTTTGTATCTGTTAATCCCATACTCCCAATAATAGTCATGCTGGGTCAGAATAACTTGTCACACTGACCAGAAGTGGACCAGAAATGGATGGCTGGCCTGAGCTTGAGTGCTCCTGTCCCGATCTCCCCCTCTTTCCTCATCTGCTCCAGTCACCACAAGGGCAGTGGTTCTGGAGCTCACACTTTTTGCATCTGTGACAATACGTAGAACTACTTGCCTGTTAACAACACATTTAACCACTTGTTTTCAGCCAGATTTCTGAAAAGCCAAAGGTGGTTTTGGTTTTATTGATCAAGCTTTTTCATTGTGCCCAGAAAGGGTTTTGCTTTTTTTTGGAAAACTTCAACTCATGTTATATAATGAAATGTTTATTTTTAATATCAAAAAACCTTTTTTTCTTAAGTAATATCTCTGATTTAGCAATATATGATGTATCACAGTCTACTTTCATATAAGATGACACCATTGTACAGATAGTTTAAGATACCAATTTTTATTATCCCCTAGCAATTTCCCAGTTGCATTATATATTTCAGCTTATATCCACAATGTGCTTAATATTGTAATTCCAAGTGGGATAATATTTTTTTTCTGGATGATTTATGCAGCTTTAGGTATTGACTTTTCTAGTTGCTACTCAATTTGAGTGAGGGAGGTCTTTTTTACACTAGGTGCTTTATAAAACACCTACACTGCCATCTGCAAAAGTGGCCCATCATTTCTCTCTCTTTCTTCTCTCTCCCTCAAACAGGGAGTTTGACTGATTACATTAGATGGGTCTGCCATAGATTTCATCAGGAAATTTCCAAGTCCTGTAAAGTATAGAGAGTTTTCTAGGGTATCAATCCAACCTCCTCTTCCAGCATCAGAAAGCCTTTGCTAAGATAGTTACCTCATATGTTATCAAATATTTCCTAGTTTGCTGTGGACTTTCCTATAAGAACATTGGTGTGCCATGCAAGTCTTTCAGCAAATAGGTGTAGATTTCTTAAGTAAAGAATAGGAACACTGTAACTTTGATGGAATCTGCTATTCTCAGTAACCAAGGCAAAGCTAAATAGTTGAATTGTCAAAAATATAATTAAATAGTACCCAGGTGTTGTGCTGAAGAATCAGACTTCAAACATTCTGGATTCCTAAGAGCTGTTTGCTAGGACCATGTAGCTGAAGCAAGTTATTTGATGAAAGATGGTAAGACAAGTAAACATTAAAGATATTTCAAAGTGCAGGAAATTGTAGCTCAATTATGATTATCATAATTTCAAAATCCACAAGAGAAAATCACAACATATGGATATAATCATACGTTTTAGCTGGTAGAAGCTGTAGAATTATTCTTCTTAAATATTGGTACCTAAGAATCACCTGGAAAACTCATGCAGATTTCCAGGCAAAATATCAAAGATTTCAACACAGTAAGATTGATTGTTTGCATTTTAACAGTGATTGCAAGTGACTCTCCCTCTGGTAGGGTGTCCACTGACTGCACTTTGAGGATTCTGTTCCACAGTACTTCATGCACGTACTAATGTTAATAATCTGGGCTCATGATTTTTGACCTTGTAAGCTAATATAGGCTTCCCACATGGCTCAGTGGTGAAGAATCTGCCTGCCAATGCAGGAGACACAGGTTCAATCCCTGGATCTGGAAGATCCCCTGGATTAGGAAATGGCAACCCACTCCAATATTTTTGCCTGGGAAATCCCATGGACAGGGGAGCCTTGCAGGCTACAGTCCATGGTGTCACAAAAGAGTCAGACACAACTTAGCAACCAAACAACAATAACAGGATAAGATAGCAAATTAGGGTTTTGCTTTCTCAACCTTAGTGACCTATTAAAGTTACTGGCCACTGCCCATGAATCCATGGTAAAGCCAGCTTGTGCTTTCTTCAACCAGGCACCCACCATAGACCACCTGCCTTGGGTCTCCATGCCACTAAAGAATTCCCACCCCATCCTTTTTTTGTTTAACTAGCTTGATTCCCTGATACTCGTAACAGGCACACAATCCATGAATTACTACATTAATAAATTCAGGTCCTCTGAGAACACAAAATCTTAGACTTCTAAAAGTAAAACAAACTAATAAAAAGTTTCTAGGAAATTGGAAAATATATAAAGTCAGGAGTCTAGTAACGTAATTCAGGTGTAGACACAGATAGGCATAGAGTATTAGTCTGTGGACTGTCAAAGCAGAATACCATAGATTGTGTGGCTTAAACAACAGCAGTTTATTTTTTCACAGTTCTAGAGAAGAAATTCAAGATCAATGTGTCATCAGGGTTAGATTCTGGGGGAAGCTCTAGCTTGTAAACACTGCGTGTGCCCTTGTTCTCACAAGGAGGCATTTCCTCTGCATTTATGCAGAGAAAGCAAAATTCTAGCATTTCTTCCTCTTCTTTTAAAGACACCAGTCTTACCAGATAAGGACCCCATACTTATGATCTCATTTAACCTTCGTTTCCTCCTTAAAGGACCTGTCATCAAATCTAAGCACAGTGGGAGTTAATTAAGGCTGTGATGTGAATTTTGGAGATCTATAACATAGACATACCCATAGAAGAAGATACAGCTTTATATTTTCGACAGAATGTTCACATATTTTAGTTTGATTTAGTTTTATGATATCGCACATCTCTTCTGTTGATACTGTTTTATGTTAGGTGTTTCTGTTTCTTACATCTTTCTCAGGAGATGAAATAGAGCAGGACCATATGGTCCTCACCCACCCCTGCCTTCCACTAAACCATGTCATGTCTTCAGTCTGTCTTTTGTCTGTGGACAAACTTTAGTCAAAGAATAAGTTTAATCAGAGGAGTAAGAAAATGCAAAAACAAAGGAAAAGAGTCCAACAAGACTAAGCAATAACAGTTTCGTGATTAAGAAAAGTAAAAGAGTTTTAGTTCCTTCTCAAGGGATATAGATAATATTCTGGGCCATTTCCCATGAGCTGACTTATAGATACTGAAACCTCCCCCAGGTGAAGAAGTTAAGTACACAATGACCAGACTGTAGCCATGACATAAGCTGCCACAATTCCAAGAATGGGCCTCAAGCAAATGGAACAAACCAAGCCTGGAACTGAAGATTAATTGTACTTAAAACAATCAAGATGATCCTGGTCAGACCACCACAAGACCCAGATGACTGTCAGAGCTGGCTGTGCTGTTTCTGCATGTAGCTCACTCACTTCATCTTTAAAAACTGTTGTCCCTTGATTATCAGGAGAAAGGAATTTGCCTTAGGCCAGGAGTCCACACCTCAAACCACCCCCACCCCACAAGGTGCTGACATCCAAAATAAAGCAAGCTTTCCTTTTTGCTAACCTGGCCTCCTGGCTGCTCAGATGGTAAAGAATCCCCCTGCAGTGAGGCAGACCTGGGTTTGATCCCTGGGTTGGGAAGATCCTCTGGAGAAGGGAACAGCTACTCACTCTAGTATACTGGCCTGAAGAATTCCATAGACTATAATCCAAGGGTTGCAAAGAGTTGGACACGACTGAGTAACTTTCACTGGCCTCCTTATTGGCTTTTGAGTAGCAGGCAGCTGGACCTCACTTTTGCTTACAGAGATGCATGCATATCCAGAACACAGATAATATCTTATTCAAAGTTGTATCCTTCCTGTTGTGCCGGAAAACATCTTCTTCTTGCATAAAGGACATGGGAAAGGCAAACTTCTATGCTTTTGAATATTGGAAAATGTTTTAATTTTGTCCTCACTCCCTTGAGTGATTAGTTCTTGGAAAATGGCAGACATTTATTCTTGATTGCCACTTCATATAGAGGGAGCTGAGACTCAGAAATTAAAGTAATTGCCAATGTCACTCCAGTGGGAAGAAGTGGATTCTAGAGACAGTTCAAACTCTAGTATTTGAACTAATTTATTCATGAAACAGTCATCCTTTCACTCAACTGGGATTTGTCAAATATCTTTTATTCTCATGGTTCTATTGCTACAAAGATAAAGATATTTCTCTGATGCTGAGACTTGTACAGTATAATTATGAAGACACAATGTCCTTCCTTTATTCTCTTTTACTTTTCCCACCTTCCAACTAAAGAGGATTCTTGCTCATCTTCTGTGCCCTGCATTTCCTGAACCCCTGCACTGGATCATGCATTCCAACAACTCCCCAACCCAACTGCTCCTAAAATCCATGCTTGACCTTCAACTTCCCATGCTTCCCATGATGACATCTTTGATTAAGAAAGCTTCTCTTTTTCTGTCCTATCCCCAAACACTATTTCCACTTCTTGCACACCATCACTTTCTACTTGCCATTGCATGTATGGATTTATAACTGCATGGCAGAAATAAAACCCTTAGGAACTTACCCATGTCTATTCACTGTCTCCCCACCTGAGCTTAGCAAACCCCCTCCCATATGCACCAGTTGCCCTAAGTCTTTAAACCATCTCAACTTCACCACTCAGATTTTCTTCTCTGTGAGAACAACAGTTTTGACAATTCTCAGACAGGCTTTCTCTAAAATAGTTTTTGCCACTACTATCCTTTTCCACTCACTGCTAGCTCTTTTTTATTCTTTTTAATGTTGTCTTTTTTTTTTTTTTTGGGCCATGCTGCACGGCATGTGGGATCCTAGTTCCCCAACCTGGGATCCAATTTGCTTCCCTTGCATTGGAAATACAAAATCCTAATCACTGGATCACTAAGGAAGTCCCTACTAGCTCTTTCTAAAATCACTGCTATTATATTATATTATTATTTTGTGCAAGAAGCAGTAGATTTTACTCTCCCTAAGAGTGAAATCCTGGGTTGTGTTCATCTCTCATGATGCTAACAGTATGTGGCATTTAGAAAGTACTTGAAAAATATTTATGAGTAAATGAATTGATTGCTATTGATATATATGTAAACAATCATTCATGTGACATTCAAAACAATCTGAGGATGAGCAATAACTTTGAGGAGGCACATGAACTGTGCATCCCAGGTGATGCTAGTGGTAAGAGTCTGCCTGCCAGTGCAAGAGACTTAAGAGACATAGGTTTGATTCCTGGGTTGGGAAGATCTCCTGATGGAGGGCACAGCAACCCACTCCAGTATTCTTGCCAGGAGAATCCCATGGACAGAAGAACATGGCAGTTTACAGTCCATAGGGTCTCAAAGAGTCAGAGATGACTGAAGCAACACACATCACATGAATTCAATGATTTCACGCACGTTCACATGAATTCAATGATACTTAAGATTTCCTTCTATTAGTTAAACATTTTTCCTGTACTGCTATGGCATGAACACCTGCTGATTTCCACCTGGCAAAACTTCAATGATAAATGAATATATTTCTTTATAGCATTAATTACAGGCTTAGTTTTTCTATTCACAGCCAGAGGCACTCACACAGCAAATGGAAGTTGGAGCTTAATAAAGATCCAAAAACTATCACTAAAGGAATTCATGTGTCAAAAGTAAGTATGATTTAAAAAAACAAAAATAAGAATGGTACCTGCCAAGATGTTCATAGGAAATACTGTCATTTCATCCTCAGAAATAATATTTCTGAAGTAAACAGTTGAAGTAAATATTTTTCAATGAATATTGAACACTTGTCATGGACAATGATCCAAGTGTCTTATGAACATCTCACAGAAGCATTCAATACTCTCCATCCTTCACACTTAGGAACTAAAATCATGGGTATTAACTGACTTGACCAGATTTACATAGCTAGTTCATACTATAGAGAAATCAAAGAGAAAGTTTCAAAATAACTATTTAGCTTTCTTTTAAATTAATCTGCAACTGTTTTTACTGTTCATTGTAGTAATACTCTTCAGAAGTTAGGGACCTATAGACATAGAAAGCAAACTTATGATTACCAGAGGGGAAAGACAAGGGAGGGATAAATTAAGAGTTTAGGATAAACATATATACACTGTTATACATAAAACTGATTAACACCAAATACCAATAGTAAAACACAGGGAACTATATTCAATATTTTGTAATGACATATAAGGGAAAATAATCTGAAAAAAAAATACAGCTGGATAACAGTGTTATGCACCTGAAACTAACACGGCATTGTATATCAACTATACTTTAATTTTAAAAAAGAAGTTGTGCAAGAGGAAACCTGTGAGTGAGCAGCTGAGTCTTCTGGATTGGATCAGCAGTTGATCTCTGGAGCACAGTTATGATAAGAAATATTACCAGAGATAATACTGTGAAGTCACAAGCTTGTACTATCAGCAACTGTGGTCTAGGACTCATAAAATCCCATCAGTTTTTCACCTTTCCTTCTCACCAGCTTTGAGGTTTCATCCCACAATGTGATCATCATAGAAATACATGCTTGCAGGGAGGGACACACCAAGATGACTTGGTCTTCTCTCAACAATTGAGTGCATTTGCCAGAGTGTCTGTGTTAGCTTGAGTTCCTGCAGAAGACAAAGATTTAAACACTGAGATAAAGATTTAAACCAACTAATTTATTTAGGAAATGATCTTAGTAATAAAGAAGTGGGGCAGATAAGGAAGGCCAGCCCATTAACATGTATGTTATTTGCTGTGGGCGATCCCCAAGAGAGACCTGGCCAAAACAGTCCTCAGAGTTACCCAAGGAGAGGTGAGAGGGCTGCTTCTGGGTCACTGATATCCAAGTACCTCCAGCCTGCCCAGTGTTGGGTCTGAGACTGTTCACGTGGTCAGAAGCTTGCAAGCAGAAAGGCACAGGTGCACGAGGTAGGCAACAGTTGGGGGGAAGGGTGAGATCCTGGTATCCCAAGGCCCTTTTCAATTGCAACTTCATTCTACCCAAAGTCATTCAGAATGTATTCACTGAGTTTCTATACCAAGCTTATCACTCTGCTGGATTTGGTTTTGTAAATGTGAATGCAAATGCAACAACATTCCTGTCCTAGAGACAGGAAAATGAAAATGGATCATTTTACTGATCTTTACCTTATGGTTTAAGAAAAGCCAAGATACTGCCATCTCATGCTTCAGTGGGGTCTGATGAAGGAGACATGGATACTTTCAGGGAAACACTGTGATTGTTTTATTGACTTTACATTCAAATTGAGTCTTGAAGCATAATTAGGGGTTCCAACACGACCAGTTGAAAGGTCATTTGATATAGAGTTTGAATTGTTTGTAAACACAGAAATAATTTTTCACGAAATTATACAGCAGGTTTTGAGACTAGAAAAGGACTCAGGGGCAAAGTAATTAGGGTACTGGGCACTGCAACAAGAAGGCAAAGTATCAGCTAAAATAACTGAGATCCCCCTGAGGATTAAATTTGAGCAACGTGTATGCATCATCGACTCTCTGCTTGGTTGCTTCTTTTAGAGAATGAAATGAAGAGATTTCAACCAATTTGACTAGATTGGATGCTAAAACCATAGACCAGGTGTGCACTGTAATACGGTTTCATCTACAACAGGGTCAGTGGGGACAAAGCACAGAGGGGAATTTAGATATGTATAATTCAGAGAAAACTTGTTTTTGTGTTTTATCAGGCTGATTGAATCCAAGGTTAACTTTTACAATTAGCTATCACAACAAACTGTGGAAAATTCTTCAAGAGATGGGAATATCAGACCACCTTACCTACCTCCTGAGAAATCTGTATGCAGGTCAAGAAGCAACAGTTAGAACCGGACATGAAAAAACAGACTGGTGCCAAATGAGGAAAGGAGTACATCAAAGTTATATGTTGTCACCCTGCTCATTTAACTTATATGCAGAGTATATCATGTGAAATACCAGGCTGGATGAAGCACAAGCTGGAATCAAGATTGCCTGGAGAAATATCAATAACCTCAGATGTGCAGATGATACCACCCTTATGGCAGAAAGCAAAGAAGACCTAAAAAGCCTCTTGATAAAAGTGAAAGAGGAGAGTGGAAAAGTTGGCAAAAAACTCAACATTCAGAAAACTAAGATCATGGCATCCAGTCCCATCACTTCATGGGAAATAGATGGGGAAGCAATGGAAACCATCAAAGACTTTATTTTGGGGGTTCCAAAATCACTGCAGATGGTGGCTCATGAAATTAAAAGATGCTTGCTCCTTGGAAGAAAAGCTGTGACTAACCTAGACAGCATAAGCAGACACATTACTTTACCAACAAAAGTATGTATAGTCAAAGCTAAGGTTTTTCCAGTAGTCATGTATGGATGTGAGAGTTGGACTATAAAGAAAGCTGAGCACAGAAGAATTGATGCTTTTGAACTGTGGTGTTGGAGAAGACTCTTGAGAGTCCCTTGGACTGCAAGGAGATCTAACCAGTCAATCCTGAAGGAAATAAGTCTTGAATATTCATTGGAACGACTGATAGTGAAGCTGAAACTCCAATACTTTGGCCACCTGATGTGAAGAACTGACTCACTGGAAATGACCCGGATGCTAGAAAAGACTGAGGGTGGGAGGAGAAGGGGACAACAGAGGATGATTTGGTTGTATGGCATCACTGACTCTTTGGACATCAATTCTGAGTAAACTCTGGGAGTTGGTGATGGACAGGGAAGCCTGGAGTGCTGTAGTCTATGGGGTCACAAAGAGTCAGACACGACTGAGTGATTGAACTGAACTGATAAAAAGTTAACAGTTTATAGGTCATTAAAATTCCTCAATGTGGTGGTAAATTGACCACCAGTGGCTCATATAATTCTTAAGAAAAAATAAATACTGAAAGTTAATTAAATTATAAAGAATTTTCTGGATTTTAATAATTCAGAATTATTTAATAATCATTTGTAAAGTGCAAGTTTTTATCATAATTGCTATGAATCAAGAGTATTTAAATGACTTGATGATCAAGTAAGTTCCTATGACCTCAACAACTTTTCTTATTTTTACTCTTTTTTCAAGAGATTTAACAAGATATATGTGTATCAAAACACAAAAGCACATTAATGAAATGGTCATTGACATTAACATAAAAATAAAAGATCAAGAAAAGAAAGAAAAAGCATAGACTGTAAAAGAAATAATGTATTATGAATGAAAAGCATTAAATGTGGTATAGTTTTAAGGTAGCAAGATTTTTAAAAAGATCTTATGGCCGTTTTAATAGATACAGAAAAAGCACTTGACAAAGTTCAACATTCCTTAATCATAAAAGCTGTCAACAAATTGGCCGTATGAAACAAACCCACAGCTAACATCATACTCAACAATCAAATCCTGAAACATTTTCCTCTAAGATCAGGAAGATGGCAAAGGTGACCACATTCACCATTTCTATTCAATATAGTGCTAGAAGTGTTAGCCAGAGCAGTTGGGCAAAGATTAATTAACTGGGCTTCCCTGGTGGCTCAGACGGTAAAGAATCTACCTGCAATGCTACTAATTAACTAAAAAATAAAAGACATTTGAATTATAGTCGAAGAAGAAAAACTGTCTTTGTTTACAGATCAGCTGATCTTATATGTAGAAATTCCTAAAAACTCTACTAAGTCACTATTGTAATTAATTCAGTAAAGTTGCAAGATATAAAATCACCTATTGAAATTTGTTGCATTTCTAGATTATCTAAAAGTGAAATAAAGATACAATGCTATTTATAATTGAATCAAAACAATAAAATATTTAGGAATAAATTTTTAAAATGAGGTGAAAGATCTGTACACTAAAAAGTATGACATTAATAAAAGAAATTAAACAAGACACAAATAAATGGAAGGATATCTTGTGTCCACAGGTTGGAAGAACTGATGATGCTAATATGTCCATACTATGCAAAACAACTATAGTTTAAATTTAACTAGACTCCTTAATAAATAGCTATGAACAAGATGGATACTCATAAGCAAAATAATGAAATTTGACCCTACCTTACACCGTACACGAACACTAACTCAAAATGGATTAAAGACTTAGATGGACTAAAGATCTGAAGCTGTAAAACTTCTAGGAAAAAAAATGAAAACAAAACAGGTGCAAACTCTTTGATGTATTTTGCTATAATTTTTGGATATGATTCCAAAAGCACAAGCAATAAAAGCAAAAGTAAACAAGTAAGACTAGACTATATCAAACTAAAAAGGTTCTACAGAGCAAAAGAAAAAAAAGAATCAGGAAAATGAAAAGGCTGCAATTAGGGGAAAATATTTGCAAACGTTTCTGAGGCAGGGTTAATATTCATGTCAATGTATGGCAAAACCAATCCAGAATTGTAAAGTAAAATAAAAAATAAATTAATTAATTAAAAAAATAAAAAAATAAAAAAACCCACAAAATGTGTAAAAACTATTACAACTCAATGCAAAATAAGTAAATAACCCAATTTAAAAATAGGCAGACAAAGCAACAGACATTTTCCCCGAAAATTAAAAACATACAATAGGGCAAAAATACATGAAATTTTTCTCAGCATCACTAATCAGGGAAATGCATATAAAAACCACAATGAGATACCACTTCGCACCTGTTAGAATTGCTTTTATTGTTAAAAAGTGACATAAGTGCTAGAGAGGGTGTGAAGGAAAGTGAGCTCATGTACTGTTGGTGGGAATGTAAACTGATACAGCCAGTTTAGAAAACAGTATAGAGATTCCTCACAGTTACTAAAAACATATCGAACAATCCCGCTTCTAGGTATGTATGTTTGAAGGAAACTAAATCTCTACCTCAAAGAGATACCTAGACTGCCACGTTCATTACAGCATTGTTCAGCCAAGACACAGAGACAACCTAAGGGCACATCAATCAATAAATGTACCAAGAAAATGTACACAGATAATATACAAAGCATTTGAAAGGCCATAGTATATGTTCATGGAGAAGGCAATGGCACCCCACTGCAGTACTCTTGCCTGGAAAATCCCATGGATGGAGGAGCCTGGTGGGCTGCAGTCCATGGGGTCGCTAAGAGTCGGACATGACTCAGCGACTTCACTTTCACTTTTCCCTTTCATGCATTGGAGAAGGAAATGGCAACCCACTCCAGTGTTCTCGCCTGGAGAATCCCAGGGACAGCGGAACCTGGTGGGCTGCTGTCTATGGGGCTGCGCAGAGTACGACATGACTGACATAACTTAGCAGCAGCAGCAATTAATGTAGCTACTCCTGCTTCCTTCTAAAGGTATGATATGTGGTATATGTTTTAATGCATTTACTATTAATTTAGGTGTGTATTTATATTTTAAAAAGATGTCTTATAAATAATATACAGTTGGGTGTTGTTTCTTGATCCACTCTGACAATTTCTGTATTTTAACTGACGCATCTAGACTGCTTCTGCTGCTGCTGCTAAGTCACTTCAGTCGTGTCCGACTCTGTGCTACCCCATAGACGGCAGCCCACCAGGCTCCCCCGTCCCTGGGATTCTATTGACATACAAAATGATTATTTGTATAATTGGATTAGTATCTATCATGGCTGTTTCTGTCTTCTATGTGTTGTCCTTGTTTTTTGTTTCCATTTTTGTTTCTAATGCCTCTTCTTCCCTTTGTGGTTTTAATTTAGCATCTTACATAATTTCATTTTCTCCCTTTTCTTAGTATATTAATTGTACTTCCTTTTTTACCCCTTTTAGTGGTTGTCCCAGTTTGTAGCATACAATTACAGCTAATTCAAAGAAAAACATTGTCAGTTATAATTTTGAAAATTTGTTTATTTTTAATTGGAGGATAATTGCTTTACAATATCGTGTTAGTTTCTACCATACATCAACCTGAATGAGCCGTAGGCATACATATGTTCCCTCCCTCTTGAAACTTCCTCCCAACTCCCACACCATCTTACTCGCCTAGGTTGTCACAGAGCACCAGATTTGAGCTCTCTGCATCATACAGCAAATTCCAACTGGCTATCTAATTTTACATATAGTAATGTTTATGTTTCAATGCCACTCTCAGTTTGTTCCACCCTCACCTTCCCCAACTGTGTCCACAAATCTGTTTTCTATGTCTGTATCTCCACTGCTGCTCTGCAAATAAGTGCATCAGTACCATCTTTTAGATTCCATATATATATATTAAAATATATTTGTTTTTCTCTTTCTGACTTACTTCACTCTCTGTAATGGGCTCTAGGTTCATTTGCCTCATTAGAACTGACTCAAATATGTTCCTTTTTATGGCTGAGTAATATTCCATTGTATATATGGAATATATACAACTTCTTTACCCATTCATCTGTCGATGGACATCTAGGCTGCTTCCATGTCCTGCTGCTGCTGCTAAGTCACTTCAGTCGTGTCCAACTCTGTGCGACCCCATAGACGGCAGCCCACCAGGCTCCCCTGTCCCTGGGATTCTCCAGGCAAGAACACTGGAGTGGGTTGCCATTTCCTCCTCCAGTGCATGAAAGTGAAAGGTGAAAGTGAAGTCACTCAGTCACGTCCGACTCTTAGCGACCCCATGGACTGCAGCCTACCAGGCTCCTCCGTCCATAGGATTTTCCAGGCAAGAGTACTGGAGTGGGGGGCCATTGCCTTCTCCACTTCCATGTCCTAGGTATTGTAAATAGTACTGCAATTAATGTTTGAATACATGTATCTTTTTCAGTTGTGGTTTCCTCAGGTTATATGCCTCTTGGTGGGATTTTGGGTCATATGGTGGTCATATTATTATTAATAATCTTTTAAGGAATCCTTACTATTCTCCACAGTGGCTGTGTCAATTTATATTCCCACTAACAGTGCAAGAGGGTTTCTTTTTTTCCCCACCCTCTCCAGCATTTACTGTTTGTACACTTTTTGATGATGGCCTTTCTGATGGGCCTACAATAACAACTTTATTGTAGTTTTAATTTGCATTTCTCTAATAATGAGCAATGTTGAGCATTTTTCATGTGTTTCTTAGCTACCTGTAGGTCTTCTTTGGAGAAATGTCTGTTTATCTCTTCTGCCCATAATTTTTAGTCAGTGGTACTTTCAAGGATCCTGTGTAAAATGACTCACTCTGTGTGCTTTCTATGTTTTGCCAGATAATCAGCTGCTTTGGCCTGAGAACTCATCTGAGTCCTCCAGTGGCCAGATGACCAGTGTTCCAGCACAGCCCTAGACAGGAGGCATGTGAGCTCACTGGTGCCAAAACAGGTTTGAAAAATCTTCTTGAATTTGCTCTTCATGGAGAAAGATCTCACAAAAGGAGCCTGGCCAGGTACTTTTGTACAGTAAGCCTTTTAACAGGAACATAAGAGACTTTTCCATAGCACACATCTCAAACAAACTTTATATATATATACATATATATATATATATATACATGCATATATATATATAGTTTATATACATTATAATTTTATATGCTATGTATATAGTTTACATATATATGGGTCAAGTGAAAATGAAGAGCAAAGATGCTAAATAAAGACAAAAGAAAATATTAATAGTGAGTAATATACATCTCAATGCAAAAAGCATTCATCAGAAAAAAATATTTTATATTAATAAAATATGTGCTCCTTGGTAAATCTATAACAATAATTTAGCAACCTTCTAACTAGAAATTCAGCAAAAGACTTGAATAGATGTTCCAGCTATGAAGTACAGTAATGAAAATAACACATAAAAAGGTGCTCCGCTTCATTGGGCATCAGAGAATTACAAATTAAAATCATGACGATATAGCACTACACATTTTTTTAAATGACTAAAATAAAATATACTAACAGTGTCAAATGCTGAATAGAAAGTAAAGAAACTGGGTCTTCTGTACATTGCTGATGGAAATGTGAAACAATACAGCCATTCGAGTAATCAGTGAGGCATTTTGTTTTATAAATGTAAGCCTACATTTACTATACCATTCAGAAATCACAATAAATGTAAACTTATCTTAGGGAAATATAAACTTACATTCACAGAAAACCTGTACACTAAATTAGCTTTATTTTAAATGGACAAAAACTAATGACAACCCATAGGTCTTTCAACAAGTGAATGAATAAAAGCCATTTGCATCCAAACAATGGAATGTTACTTAGCAATAAAGTAGAAAACTGTAATTAAAAATGATACACGCACCCCAGTGCTCACCACAGCATTGTTAACAATGGCCAAGACATGTGAGCAACCATGTCCATCCACAGATGAATGGATAGGGATGTGGCACATATCTACAGCAGGATATTACTCACTCATAAAAAAGAGTGAAATAATGCAATTTGCAGCAACATGGATGCATCTAGATACTATCATACTAAGTAAAATAAGCAAGACAAAGAAAAATATTATATGATATCAGTAATATGGAGAATCTTTTAAAAAATGATACAAATAAACACAAACAAAACAGAGATAGAACCACAGACACAGAAAACAAACTCATGGTTACCAAGGAAAGTTGGGGGAGGGATAAATAGAAGTTTGAGATTAACATATACACACTGCCATCTATAATATATATAATGAACAAGGACCTACTGTATAGCACAGGGAGTTTTGAACTACGAGTATTGAACTCTTGAAATACATTCAAGAGTTTTTCAAACCTAAATGAGAAAAGAATCTGAAAATTATATATATCAGTTCACTTCAGTTCAGTCACTCATCGTGTCCAACTCTTTGCCACCCCATGGACTGCAGCATGCCAGGCCTCCCAGTCCATCACCAACTCCCAGAGTTTACTCAAACTCAAGTCCATTAAGTCGATGATGCCATCCAACCATCTCATCATGTTATCCTCTTCTCCTCCTGCCCTCACTCTTTCCCAGAATCAGGGTCTTTTCCAATGAGTCAGCTCTTTGCATCAGGTGGCCAAAGTGCTGGAGTTTCAGCTTCAACATCAGTCCTTCCAGTGAACACCCAAAACTGATTTCCTTTAGGATGGACTGGTTGGATCTCCCTTCAGTCCAAGGGGCCCTCAAGAGGCTTCTCCAACACCACAGTTCAAAAGTATCATTTCTTTTCTGCTCACTTTCTTTACAGTCCAACTCTCACATCCATACATGACTACTGGAAAAACCATGGCCTTGACTAGACGGACCTTTGTTGGCAAAGTAATGTCTCTGCTTTTTAATATACTGTCTAGGTTTATTATAACTTTCCCTCCAAGGAGTAAGTGTCTTTTAATTTCATCACTGCAGTCACCATCTGCAGTGATTTTAGAGCCCCCCCGCCCCAAATAAAGTCTGTCACTGTTTCCATTGTTTCCACATCTATTTGCCATGAAGTGATGGGACCAGAGGTGATGATCTTAGTTTTCTGAATGTTGAGTTTTAAGCCAAATTTTTCACTCTCTTCTTTCACTTTCACCAAGAAGTTCTTTAGTTCTTCACTTTCTATTATAATGGTGGTATCATCTGCATATCTGAGGTTGTTTATATTTCTCCCAGCAATCTTTATTCCAGCTTGTGCTTCATCCAGCCCAGCGTTTCTCATGATGTACCCTGCATATAGTTAAATAAGTAGGGTGACAATATACAGCCTTGCCATATTCCTGTTCCTATATGGAACCAGTCTGTTGTTCCATGTCCAGTTCTAACTGTTGCTTCCTAATATGCATACAGATTTCTCAGGAGGCAGGTCAGGTGCTCTGGTATTCCCATCTCTTGAAGAATTTTCCACAGTTTACTGTGGTCAACACAGTCAAAGGCTTTGGCATAGTCAATAAAGCAGAAATAGATGTTTTTCCGGAACTCTCTTGCTTTTCCCATGATCCAGCAGATGTTGGCAATTTGATCTCTGGTTCCTCTGCCTTTTCTAAATCCAGCTTGAACATCTGGAAGTTCACAGTTCACATATTGCTGAAGCCTGGCTTGGAGAATTTTGAGCATTACTTTACTAGCGTGTGAGATGAGTGCAATTGTGCAGTAGTTTGAACATTCTTTGGCATTGCCTTTCTTTGGGATTGGAATGAAAACTGACCTTTTCCAGTCCTGTGGCCACTGCTGAGTTTTCCAAATTAGCTGGCATATTGAGTGCAGCACTTTCACACCATCATCTTTTAAGATTTGAAATAGCTCAATTGAAATACCATCACCTCCACTAGCTTTGTTTGTAGTGATGCTTTCTAAGGCCCACTTGACTTTGCTTTCCAGGATGTCTGGCTCTAGGTGAGTGATCACACCATCGTGATTATCTGGGTCATGAAGCTCCTTTTTGTACAGTTCTGTGTATTCTTGCCACCTCTTCTTAATATCTTCTGCTTCTGTTAGGTTTATTTCTGTTCTTTATTGAGCCCATCTTTGTATGAAATGTTCCCCAGGTATCTCTAATTGTCTTGAAGAGATCTCTAGTCTTTCCAGTTCTATTGTTTTCCTCTATTTCTTTGCACTGATCACAGAGGAAGGCTTTCTTATCTCTCCTTGCTATTCTTTGGAACTCTGCATTCAAATGGGTATATCTTTCCTTTTCTCCTTTGCTTTTTGCTTCTCTTCTTTTCACAGCTATTTGTAAGGCCTCCTCAGAAAGCCATTTTGCTTTTTTGTTTTTTTATTCCCTTGGGGATAGTCTTGCTCCCTGATCCTGTACAATGTCACAAACCTCCATCCATAGTTCATCAGGCAGTCTGTCTATTAGATCTAGTCCCTTAAATCTATTTCTCACTTTCACTGTATAATCATAAGGGATTTGACTTAGGTCATACCGAATGGTCTAGTATTTTCCCTACTTTCTTCAATTTAAGTTTGAATTTGGCAATAAGGAGTTCATGATCTGAGCCACAGTCAGTTCCCGGTCTTGTTTTTGCTGACTGTATAGACATTCTCCATTTTTGACTGCAAAGAATATAATCACTCTGATTTCAGTGTTGACCATTTGGTGATGTCCATGTATAGAGTCTTCTCTTGTGTTGTTGGAAGAGGATGTTTGCTATGACCAGTGCATTCTCTTGGCAAAACTCTATGAGCCTTTGCCCTGCTTCATTCTGTACTCCAAGGCCAAATTTGCCTGTTACTCTAGGTGTTTCTTGACTTCCTACTTTTGCATTCCAGTCACCTATAATGAAAAGGATGTCTTTTTTGGGTATTAGTTCTAAAAAAAGTCTTGTTGGTCCTCAAAGAACCATTCAACATCAGCTTCTTCAGCATTACTGGTCGGGGCATAGACTTGGATTACTGTGATATTGAATGGTTTGCCTTGGAAACAACAGAGATCATTATATCATTTTTGTGATTGCATCCAAGTACTGCATTTCAGACTCTTTTGTTGACTATGATGGCTACTCCTTTTCTTCTAAGGAATTTCTGCCCATAGTCATATGGTAGTAGATATAATAGTCATCTGAGTTAAATTCATCTATTCCAGTCTATTTTAGTTCACTGATTCTTAGAATGTTGATGTTCACTCTTGCCATCCCCTGTTTGACCACTTCCAATTTGCCTTGATTCATGGACCTAACATTCCAGGTTCCTATGCAATATTGCTCTTTACAGCATCAGACCTTGCTTCTATCACCAATCACATCAACAACTGGATGTGTGGTTTTTTTTTGTTTTTTTTTTTTGCTTTGGCTAATCTCTTCCTTCTTTCTGGAGTTACTTCTCCACCAATCTCCAGTAGGATACTGTGCACCTACCAACCTGGGGAGTTCATCTTTCAGTGTCCTATCTTTTTGCCTTTTCATACTGTTCATGGGGTTCTCAAAGCAAGAATACTGAAGTGGTTTGCCATTCCTTTTTCCAATGGACCACATTCTGTCAGGCCTCTCCACCATGACACAGCATGGCTTAGTTTCATTAAGTTAGACAAGGCTGTGGTCTGTGTGACCAGGTGGGCTAGTTGTCTGTGATCATGGTTTCAGTCTGTCTGCCTTGTGATGCCCTCTCTCTGTGCCTACCATCTTAATGGGGTTTCTCTTAGCTTGGACCTGGGGTATCTCCACAGCTGCTCCAGCAAAGTGCAGCTGCTGCTCCTGACTTTGGACTTGGGGTATCTCCTTTCTGCCACTCTCTGCTCCAGCACTGTGCAGCCACCGCTTGCATTTCCAGTGCCCACGTAGCCGCTTGCTGCTCCAGCGCTGTGCTTCCCTGATAGCTCAGTTGGTAAAGAATCCACCTGCAGTACAGGAGACCCTGGTTCAATTCCTGGGTTTGGAAGATCCCCTGGAGAAAGGAAAGGATACCTACTCCAGTATTCTGGCCTGGAGATTTTCATGGACTATATAGGACATGGGGTCACAAAGTTTTGGGCACGACTTTTAATGACTTGCATTTTCACTTTCATCTATATGTATAATCTGATCATTTCCCTACTGGCTCAATGGTAAAGAATCCACCTGAAATGAAAACAACAAGGGTTTGATCCCTGGGTCAGGAAGATTCCTGGAGGAGGAAATAGCAAATCATTTCAGTATTCCTGACTGGGAAATCTCATGGACTGAGGAGTATGGCATGCTACAGTCCACGACATTGCAAGGAAATGAACATGACTGAGTGACTAAACAACAACAATACAATATTCACATCACTTTGAATTATATTCAATATTTTGTAGTAATCTATAAGAGAAAAGAATCTTAAAAACTTATATATATATAAGTTCATATATATAAAAGTTTTATATATATATAATATATATATAAGTTTATATTTATAAAACTTATATATATAATATATAAAATCTCTGAACCAAGTTGCTATACACCTGAAACTAACACAACATTGTGAACCAACTATACTTCAATTTAAGAAAATAACAAAAAATGTAGTATGGACCATTTATTTATACAATAGTGTGAATGGATCTTAAGATAATTATGTTTAGTGAAAAAGAAAATCTTAAAGGGTCATATTTTAATGATTTTAATTATATAACTTTCTAAAAGTGATGAATTTTTAGCGGTGGGCAATAAAGCAGCAGTTGCTAGTGGGTAAGGTTGGAGAGTTATGACCTATGAACTATGGATGGAGGTTTGTGACATTGTACAAGAGACAGGGATGAAGACCATCCTCATGGAAAAGAAATGCAAAAACAGCAAAATGGCTGTCTGAGGAGGCCTTACAAATAGCTGTGAAAAGAAGAGAAGTGAAAAGCAAAGGAGAAAAGGAAAGATATAAACATCTGAATGCAGAGTTCCAAAGAATAGCAAGGAGAGATAAGAAAGACTTCCTCAGTGATCAATGCAAAGAAATCAAGGAAAACAACAGAATGGGAAAGACTAGAGACATCTTCAAGAAATTTAGAGATACTAAGGGAATATTTCATGCAAAGATGGGTTCAATAAAGGACAGAAATGGTATGGACCTAACAGAAGCAGAAGATATTAAGAGGTGGTAAGAATACACAGAAGAACTGTACAAAAAAGATCTTCACAACCAAGATAATCATGATGGTGTGATCACTCACCTAGAGCCAGACATCTTGGAATGTGAAGTCAAGTGGGCCTTAGAAAGCATCACTATGAACAAAGCTAGTAGAGGTGATGGAATTCCAGTTGAGCTGTTTCAAATCCTGAAAGATGATGGTGTGAAAGTGCTGCACGCAATATGCCAGCTAATTTGGAAAATTCAGCAGTGGCCACAGGACTGGAAAAGGTCAGTTTTCATTCCAATCCCAAAGAAAGGTAATGCCAAAGAATGCTCAAACTACCGCACAATTGCACTCATCTTACACACTAGTAAAGTAATGCTCAAAATTCTCCAAGCCAGGCTTCAGCAATACGTGAACTTCCAGATGTCCAAGCTGGTTTTAGAAAAGGCAGAGGAACCAGAGATCAAATTGCCAACATCTGCTGGATCATGGAAAAAGCAAGAGAGTTCCAGAAAAATATCTATTTCTGTTTTATTGACTATGCCAAATCCTTTGACTGTGTGTACCACAGTAAACTGTGGAAAATTCTTCAAGAGATGGGACTACCAGACCACCTGACCTGCCTCTTGAGAAATCTGTATGCAGGTCAGGAAGCAACAGTTAGAACTAGACATGGAACAACAGACTGGTTCCAAATAGGAAAAGGAGAACGTCAAGGCTGTATATTGTCACTCTGCTTATTTAACTTCTATGCAGAGTACATCATGAGAAACGCTGGTCTGGAAGAAACACAAACTGGAATCAAGATTGCCAGGAGAAATATCAATAACCTCAGATATGCAGATGACACCACCCTTATGGCAGAAAGTGAAGAGGAACTAAAAAGCCTCTTGATGAAAGTGAAAGAGGAAAGTGAAAAAGTTGGCTTGAAGCTCAACATTCAGAAAACAAAGATCATAGCATCTGGTCCCATCACTTCAAGGCAAATAGATGGAGAAAGAGTGGAAATAGTGTCAGACTTTTTTTGGGGGGCTCCAAAATTAATGTAGATGGTGATTGCATCCATGAAATTAAAAGATGCTTACTCCTTGGAAGGAAAGTTATGACCAACCTGTGATAGCATATTGAAAAGCAGAGATATTACTTTGCCAGCAAAGTTCCATCTAGTCAAGGCTATGGTTTTTCCAGTGGTCATGTATGGATGTGAGAGTTGGACTATGAAGAAAGCTGAGCACCGAAGAATTGATGCTTTTGAACTGTGGTGTTGGAGAAGACTCTTGAGAGTCCCTTAGACTGCAAGGAGATCCAACCAGTCCATCCTAAATGAGATCAGTTCTGGGTGTTTCATTGGAAAGACTGGTGCTGAAGCTGAAACTCCAATATTTTGGCCACCTCATGTGAAGAGTTGACTCATTGGAAAAGACCCTGATGCTGGGAGGGATTAGGGGCAGGAGAAGAAGGGGATGACAGAGGATGAGATGGCTGGATGGCATCACCGACTCGATGGACATGAGTTTGAGTGAACTCTGGGAGTTGGTGATGGACAGAGAGGCCTGACGTGCTGTGATTCATGGGGTCGCACGTAGCTGGACATGACTTGAGTGACTGAACTGAACTGAAGGTCAGGGAAAGAATGCAACTGTCAAAGGTTGACGTGAAGATATTTCTCTATATTGTTGGAAAGAATTATCCTGATTTTGGTGACTGTTACTCAAATCCACACATGTGATAAAATTGCATGAAGTTCACACAAACAAACAAAAGTACATAAATGCAAATATTGAATAAAGTCTGTGCTCAAGTTACTAGAATGGTACCAACATCAATTTCCTGGTTTGACATTATCTTATGGTTTCATAAGTTAGTATTATTACTGGATGAAGCTAAGTAGAAGGCACATCGCAACTCTCCATTTTTTGAATTTTTTGCATCTTAAGTTATTTCAGAATGAAAAATTATCAATGAAAAACATACCTGGTAAAAACTATACAGTCTAATAACCCATTAATATAGAGTTAGTCCCCCATATACAAATGAGTCCCATTCTGAGAACATGTTTGTAAGTCCAACAAAGTTAGCTGAGGTACTCAACTAACACAATCAGCTATAGAATACTGAACTGTGAAAAGTTTACAATATTTTTCACACAAAAAATCATAAAAATAAATAAACACAAAAAATGAAGATAACATCTTAAATCTTACAGTATAGTACCTTGAAAAGTGGGCTTCCCTTGTATTTTAGCTGCTAAAGAATCCACCTGCAATGCAGAAGACTCCAGTTCAATTCCTGGGTTGGGAAGATGCCCTGGAAAAAGTTAGGGTACCCACTCCAGTATTCTTTGCTTCTCTGGTGGCTCAGACAGTAAAGAACAGCCTATAATGCAGGAAACCTGGATTGATCCTTGGGTTGGGAAGATCCCCTGAAGGAGGGCATAGGAACTCACTCTAGTATTCTTGCTTGGCAAATTCCATGGACAGAGGAGGCTGGGGGGATACAGTCCATGGGGTCACAAAAAGTCAGACACAACTGAGTGACTAAGCACAAGCACCTTGAAAAGCACAGTAATAGCAGCTACATCACTGCTGCTTTTTTACTTGCTTTAGGACACAGTGGGTTTGAAATAAAGATACTGTACTCTGTACAGTACTGCACAGTAAAGTACACAAAAGCATAGTCACAGGTGAAGGATGCATGCATGCAACAGTGTCCAACGGACACATGAATTAACTTACATGACTGGAGATGCGACACATATCCATATCTTTGAAGGTTCACAACTTGAAGATTCATATGTAGGGGACTTACTGTAACTGAACATTTATTCTTTTATTTAATTGAGATATAATTGACATAAAATATTGTATTAGTTTAAGGTGTACAACAATGATTCAGGATATTTACATATTGTGAAATCATCACCACAATAAGTTAAATTCTGTCGCCTCTCGGAGTCACGTGTTTTTTTTTTTTCTCTTAAGATCTTAACACTTATTCCTAACTGAAGACTTCAATATTTATTCTCAAGTGAGGAAGGAGGCAGAGAGAGAAGGATAAAAAGATAGGAAGAGGAAAATATTCAGAGGAGGAAGTAAGAAACTCAAATTAAGTGGAAATAGAAGGAAATTATCTTTTGATTAAGGCTATCTTTCAAGACAACACTCACCATCATATTAGGGCCCTGGTTCTCAGTACATTATTGGTTGAATGCAGGGAGCAGGGACTTCGTGGCTGGGAAGTTGATAACCAGTGTGATGCAAGAATGAAAGGCTTGCATAGATGTCATGCGAGTGTATGTTCCTCGGTTCTTTGTCTCGTCACAACAAAGATTTGGAGTGACGGACATTAAAGTCCTCGGCGCGTCACAGCTCTTGGGTCTTGGACAAACCATGTTATAGCTCTTAGGCAAATCAGTGTTACAGCTCTATTTTATTTAGAAGATAGCAGGAGAATCCATCCTTGAAGCATGAGGGCATGCCAACCCAAAGACTTGAAGAGAAGAGAGTGGAGGAGTACGTGGGAGAGGGGGAGAGAGAGTGGGGAGAGAGAGAGAAAGAGTGCACACATGCAGGAGAGGAAGACAGAGAGAGAGCGATTTGGCTCCTCCTTTTGTATGTTTTTGCCTCCACCTGGGCCTGCCCTATGCAAATTGGGCTTAGCCAGGAGTGCTGTTTGTTCTACCTGAAGTCTTCACTCTGGTCCTCAGACCTTCTTTTGTTCTATTTTCACGGGCTTTTCCCTTCCTTGTCTTTTAGCCGCCGCTATTTTGGACTCCTGTTCCCTATTCTACCTACCTAACAGCATCATAGTCCATACTGACTCCTTCATGAGTCATTTTCTAAATTCCTATAGGAGAGATAGGAGATTAGTTGATAGCAAGTCAGAAAGTATAAAGATGGAAAGATAAAATTCTATTCCCTAAAGTAAAGTAAAGCATTGCAAGAATACAGTGCACACACTCTTGGTCAGACAGGACCCTGTAATATTTCCAAGCATCTTATATTTGCATTCTCTACCAGATTCAAGATTGAACTTGATACCAGGAAGCAGATAAAAAGGGCTTCTACACGAGAGGCTGTAATTTTTTTTTTTTTTTTTTTGCTTGAAAGTCATAGCCATTCACTTAAAAAAGCATCGAACAAAATAAAAAGAAACTGGGACTAAAAATAATTGTCTGCATGCACAGTGGGGAAAAATTCTGTTCAAAAGATACAAAGAGACCAAAAGACCAAACTGTCACTTTTGAAGAGCTTGGAGTGAAAGCAGGGGGTCAGAAGCAAAAGCAGGGTACTGCACATGACCCCTGCACACAGTGCCACAAGAGAGGCGGCCAAACCGCTAAACTGCCCCTCCCACCAGTCCTTTGGACACACCCCTATTATCACCCCATGGAAGGAAGAAGTTCACCCCTCTCAGGGAGCAAGCAAGCAAGGGAACCTGTTGGAGCTCTTACTTCCTGTTTCTGTGGTAGGGGCACCAATAAAGCCTTGCCTGAAAAGAAAAAAGCATCAAGACCAGAAGGTAAGAGATAGACTGTTTAGACCTATACAATAGGTCTGTACAATATTTTGAAGTGAAATGGATAGGCACTCAGTCATGTCTGACTCATTGTGACCCATGGACCATAGCCCACCAGGCTGCTTTGTCCGTGGAATTCTCCAGGCAAGAATACTGGAGTGGATAGCCAGTCACTTCTCAGAGGATCTTCCTGACCCAAGTATAGAACTTAATTCTTCTGCATTGCAGGCAGATTCTTTACAATCTGAGCCACCAGGGAAGGCCATACATATAAATATATGTCCTCTTTTTTTATTTCCTTCGCATTTAGGCCACCATAGAGCAGTGAGGAGTTGTCTCTGCTGTACAGTAGGTTCTCATTTTCATCTACTTTATACATAGCATCAATACCGTATGTAGTGAGAGTGAAAGTCACTCAGTCATGTCCGACTCTTTGCCACCTCATGGACTATACAGTCCAGGGAATTCTCCAGGCCAGAATACTGGAGTGGGTAGCCTTTCCCTTCTCCAGGGGATCTTCCTAACCCAGGGATCGAACCCAGGTCTCCCACATTGCAGGCGGATTCTTTATCAGTTGAGCCACAGGGGAAGCCCAATCAATACTGTGTATATGTCAATCCCAATCTCCCAATTCATCTCACCTCCCTTACGCCAATGGGCAGATCATTCAGACAGAAACTTAATAAGGGTCTTTTCACAATCGTTTTGATGTAAATTTAGCAGCAAGGGGAAGTGAACAAGTATATGCTCTGTAACATATTAAATGAGAAGCTTTAGAATCAAGCATGGAATAAATGTGCATTTCTGATCACTGGAGAAAGGATGACTTTAGTTCAACAATAGTCTTTGAAAATAGGTCAGCCATTGGAGAAAATGGAGGTCTATAATATTCTGCCCCAAGTTCACAAAATAATTTGATTTCTGAAATGAAAATCATTGCAATTTGAAAATAAATCAGGGAATTTGAGGTCATGCAATTTGGTTCTTATCCTAATCATGTAGTTTGGTAAGTCAGTTATTATGACAGAAACTCACTTAAACAGAACCTTAGCTTTCTATATGAAATTGATGAGAATGATATTGATATTAATCTTTGACTTTTCACCCTCCTCTTGTTTAACGTTCAGAAAATCCTAGATTATAGTCACGATTTCGAGTTCACAGAGAAAACTGAAACACAAAGAAATTAAATAACTTCCCCAGTATTACTGTGCCAATAAGACAGAAAACCAGAATTTCAACCCAGGACCTAGTTACCGTCTACCAGATATTGAAATGAACATATACATTCTAATGAATATAGGAAATGCTCTAAAATGATCCTAAATGCCAAAGGCTATCTCAAAACTGCACAGTTCATTGAGATCTATGTTATTATCCTGTGATATTCATTTTTTTATAGTAAAATTCCAGACATTATTGGTATCCAAGGTGAATGGTAGAAACTTGCTTAGTCTAAGTTACTTCTTGGATTTCTCCATCAGCTATGAAGTCTTCACTGGTCAAGATTTCTCATACCTACTCCACATTCATCTCTGCAGATGTGATACTTCAAGCCCTCACCTCCTCTGAACATAGCATAGCCAATAGGGCACAAATGACCTGTGAGTACAAAGTGATTCACATGAATCAGCATTAATGGGGAATCAGCACCGAACTGGGGAAAGAACCACAAACACTTGTGATGGAGGACGGAACCGCACAGGGTGCCAGGATGAGTGCAGCCACAGGAAGCTGAGAAGGAGGTGAGAGCTCCTGTACATTAGGTAATAAGACTTAGCTCAGATCGATGGAGCATGATATTTAAATTGGTTCAGCCTGCAACAAAACCTCTGCAGGAGATGGTACTGCTATTTGTATTCTTCACTAACCTTTGAAATAGTCCCAGGAAAACCCTCCTTCCACTCTGTGCCCCCAGAGTCCCACACAGCACACAAGGGAGACTGAAAATTAATATCCAAACTGTGTTGAGAGCTGTTAAGTTTCAAAGCTGAAATGACTGCTTAGGGTTGATGAGGAAATTACTGGCTGAATATTCAAAAGAAAATGAAAAAGTAGTCAAAACATGACCACCGTTTTGATGCGTTCTTTTTTTTTAATCCAAGTGCAAGCAATTGTTTGAGCCTCTTAATTTAGAAACTTAACTGCTTATTTATAGTCATCTGAAAATCTAAGTATGGGGAAGAATCAGTGTCTCTTTATATGTGGCATTATTTAATTTCAGCCCAGGTCTTCAGAGTTTGCTCCTAAAAGTAGGCATTTACTTGCATATAAGGACATTTCTAGAAACATAAGCATGGGTTCCAGCTTGTATCTCCTTTCAGGACAAGGGCGGTGGAGTGTTTATCTTTGCACCCTCAGAACAAAGCACAGGGCTTTGCATATTGTGTAAACTTAAAAAAAAAAAAAACTTGATTAAGAAATAAAATAAAATAAACTGTCAAATAGGCCTCACTAACTTTTATAAAGGCTGCAGAGCATTGAGTATCTCAGGGACCGTGTGTGCTGGATTTCCTGTTGTCAATTCAGCAATGTCACTTCCTTCCCCAGACCACATCTGCACTGTGGAAAAGAAGTCGAGGATTGTATCTGCAGTAGGATTCCCAGCTGAATTGGCCAGAGGAGAGGTACAAAGGCTGCCAGAAAGTGGGAGGCTGAAATAAAAAAGAGGTCACTACTGTTGGGCACAGTTGCAGCCACACACATGTGATGAGCAGGGACTTGATCCCCCTGAGGCCCCTGCTGAGGGCTGCCTTCCTGGTGGTCAGTGAGCATCCTGAGGTGAGGGAGATCTTACGGGTCAGCCCTCCTACACTCAGGGTTCTCAGACGTCTCTTCCACCCCTCCACTGGGGAGCATCTCTTTTTATTTCAAGTTTATTTCCTGAAACACCTCTTTCTTCACTGGATCTAGACTTCTAGAACCTAGAACAACTTTCTTCTTAGTTTCAAAGAACAGTGAATGTTGCTTGATTAACTAGGGGAAATGAAGGGGGAAAATATGTGGCGAAGTCAAAAATGAAAATAAATAAAGTAAAGCTACTTTATTACCATAAAACTACTATGGGTGGTAGTTTACCTAGTAATAACTAAGCTCATCTCCCCTTTCCTTTCTTTTGCTAGAGAGGTTCCGTGGTCACCATCGGTGGCCTGGCCCTTACTGGGCTCCTGACCCCCACCTGAGGGGCTGCTCATCATTTGTAAGCACTTTCTCCCCTATTCCACTCACCTCTCCATTCCTACTGGATTGCTTCCAACAGCATGTTTATACCTGGCCTAGGATGTTCAGCTCCAGCTACGTCTGCCTGATAATGTGTGTCCCTATAGCTACATGTTCAGTGGAGAGCTGGACATGTCTACCCTGCCTTTCGAATCACACAATCAGCTTGACGCCACTGAACTAAGCTTGCTCAGGTCAGTGAGGCTGTCCCAAAGCTGCTTCAAATTTATCTCTTGCTGCACTTGACTTCTCTAAGATCTTTAAATTGTGTGTTTAAGGTCTTTAGATTGTGTGTTAGTTGCTCAGCCGAGTTCAACTCTATGCGACCCCATGGACTGTAATCTCACCAGGCTCCTCTGTCAATGGAATTCTCCAGGCAAGAATACTAGAGTGGGTTGCTGTTCCCTTCTCCAGGAGATCTTCCCAACTCAGGGACTGAACCTGGGTCTCTCATACTGCAGTCAGATTCTTTACCATCTGAGCCACCAGAGAAGCTATCTTAAAATGATTAAGTGCAATAAAGGATTTTCTGCCACTTGACAAGCTCGGCTCCATCATCAGCTATAGCAGCTGGTTCTGAATTTCCTTCCTGCATCTCTGATCTTTTTTCTCTCAGGCTTTTCATAAGGTCTCATTTCCCTGTTTATCCCACAACTCCACCTGCGATCCAGGGCTACAGCCTCCTCTGCTTTGCCTCCCATACGTTTTTCTCATACAACTTAGAGACATAAGTCCAGATGGTTTTCTGTAACAATATTTACTGATTGCACAATAATAGTTAAAATATTGAAAATCCCTGATGAAATCAGCTCCTCACATTCCTTTTTCATGATAATTATTTCCAACATATTTATTCTCTATCAAGACTAAAGCCCATTTTCAAATTCTTATTTTAAATATGTTTTACATAAGTGATAATTGCCTATATTTTTAAAATAAAAAAGCAACATCATAAAGAAGTTTATAGATTAAAAAGTGTATGCTCCCAATTACAATCCTTGCTTATTCTTTTTTACCCACTCAAATTATTTCACTAATTCAATCATTGACATTTAGTGACTTTATAGAAATATCTGTGCTTTTAAATATATGCTTATTTATATACACACACTATGTGTGTGCTTTTATATAGGCTTCATAAAAGAAATCTCTATATACACACATCACCCTCAAAAAGGGTACAGAACTGCCAGAATTCTAACACCATAGCCTATGATGGTAAACATATTTATTATGTTATTGGGTTTTGCTTTGAGTTACTTGCATTTGAATAGAATTGTATAATGATTGTTTGTTTCAAAACTATTTAAAAGATGTCCTATCTCTACACCTCATTCTTTAAAATCCCTTCATGTATGAGGAAAGGAAATTGAGTCAGTGCTATGCTTAGTTACTCAGTTGTAGCCAACTCTTTGTGACCCTATGGACTGTAGCCCGCCAGCTCCTCTGTCCACAGGGATTCTTCAGGCAAGAATACTGGAGTGGGTTGCCATGCCCTCCTCCAGGGCATCTTCCCAACCCAGGGATCGAACCCAGGTCTCCCACATTGCAGTCAAATTCTTTACCATTTGAGCCACAAGGGAAGCAGGGAAATTGAATCAAGTGCTTTGCAAAACAACCCAAACCCCTCTTAGTAAACCTGAACAATGGGAGGGGTTTGAGGGAGAAGGGATACATGTATATGTATGGCTGAGTCCCTTTCCTGTTCACCTGAAACTACCACAACATTGCTAAATGGCTATACCCCAATTCCGAGTGTTTTTGGTGTTAAAAAAAAAATTAAAATAAAAAATCAAAAGAAGCCCAGACAAGAGACTGGAGCTTGGAGTGCAGACAGCTGGACTGATTCTCATCAGATGTCTTGGAGGAAACTTGCTTCTGGGACCAGTTACCCTAATGCACAAGAAACCAGGGCCCCCAAGTGTCAAGACATCTCTTAGAGGACCTCCCATGGTAGAGCAAGCACAATCATCAGGCTGACACTCAGAGAGGGCTTCCGTTGTCAAGAGCTCTGTGTGTCCACAGCAGGCAGAGTGACATTGCAGGAGGATTATGGCTTCAGTTCTGTTCCCCAGATTTCTCCCCCTGTGCCCCATTTTTCTACAGCAGGGAAGCAGAAACCCCTCTCCCAGTGTCAGGAGAAATGACACTGCTCCTGGTTCCCCATGGGAGGAGAAATGATGAGAAAAGCAGTTTCTGCTGTAATCCTTGGATAGTCATTGTAATTAACTCCTAAAGGAATATAAAACTGCAGAGATATCTATTCATTTTATTGAAAGCAGATCATAAGTAGGCTTTATTTAACAAATGTATAGTTTTCCACAAGCTTGTGATCATGGAGAGAAGCTGAGATATGAAGAGAAGAGGTTGAACTTGGCATTCTTTGTTCAGGGATCCCTGGGGCACAGATTGTCCAAGAGAGCCATAATTTTTGTTTAGTCAGTCAGAGTTCATAGGAGTTCACTGCCGATGCCAGGGGACAGCCTTGTCCATGTATTACTAAGTCTCAGTTTTCTTCTCTGTAGAAATGGAGACAGGGAATGCATGTGAGTCAGACCCAGAGAATTTTATTACAAATAGAATTCTACTACTAATCAATTCTATTATGAATCAATATAAAGGAATTTGTTACAAATCAATATAAAGGTTAGAAAGTGAAAGTGTTCGTCATTCAGTCGTGTCTGACTCTTTGTGACTGCATGGACTATAGCCCACCAAGCTCCTCTGTCGATGGGATTCTCCAGAGAAGAAAACTGGGATGGGTTGCCATTCCCTTGTCCAGAGGAGCTTCCTGACCCAAGGGTGGGACCTAAGTCTCCCACATCTCTTGTCTGAGCCACCAGGGAAGCCGAAAATATAGAAAATGAGACCTCGACATTTCACCGAAGGTTGGTATTTGGGGCTTAGATTTGAGTTCCATGGTATTATGTAAGAGCTGCTAAAATTTTCCCAGAGGAGAGCAGGATTTTGACCCTCCCAGAGTCAGACAGAAAGGAGAGCCTGATGGTGATAATGGGTGAGTTGGCTCAGAACACAAGCCTTTGTGGGAGCATGAACCTGCCCATTTAGTGCAGAAAGCCAGATTTTAAAAGAAAGAATGAAGCTGGATGAAGAAAGCTGTCTGGGATCACCCTCTGAGATATAATTGCATAACTCACAGAAAGACTGACAATAAAATGTAAGAAGCTAGGGTGCAGTCTGGGGCGTTTGTGTTCCCTTAGGGATTATATGCCCAGCGGTTAGTCCAGGCCCTTCAGAAAACACTCCAGTGGCTCTGGCCACTTCCCAGCACTCTGCCCTCATCTCTACCACTCTGCCCACAAGCTTAAGCCACAGTTGCCATCATCAGTTATTCATCCATGCACCTCTCAATCTGGCTTTTGGGCTTCATATTTACTGAGCCATCGTGTGGATACATTATGACCCCTGGGTCTCATGCTGAGGGGCTCTCTTTCCCTTGGTATGTTAGATCTCAGGTAAAATGACATCTCCTTGGAAAGCTTCTGTTCAACCACAATCTAAAGTATCCCCTTCTCCTCCTTCTTTATCAATAGCACCATGCTGCTCGCTGTTGTATTTTCCTGAAGGCATATACAACTGCCTAAAAATGTCCTATTTATTCACTTATTTATTTACATCCCCTTCCACTGGTGTAAGAGCTCCAGGAAATCATAAATTCTAACTTGTTGAGAGCCTAGTTACAACAGAATCTGGCACTGAATTGTGAAATAAGAGTGGTCCTGCCTGTGCGATAAGGAAGCAGTAGGAAGGATGAGATTGTTATGTAGTTCTCTGCTAAGTGATGACATTTATGGAATGTTTGATCTAAAAAAAGCAGTAACACAATTAAGCTATGCTGGTGCTGTCAGGAAGAAATTTTCCTCTGCCCCTAGAATGTGACAGATTGTGTGTGTGATCAGTTACTTAGTTGTGTCCCACTCTGCGACTCCCAAGAACGGTGGCCCACTAGGCTTCTCTGTCCATGGAATTTCCCAGGAAAGAATACTGGGGAGGGTTGCCGTTTCATTCTCCAGGAGATCTTCCTGATCCAGGGACAAACTGAGGTCTCCTGCATTGCACGTGGATTCTTTACCTCTGTATCAGCTGGAAAGCCACTTGACAGATTAACAGGAGACAATAAAACCAAAGTTTAATGGCATCATGGGAAAACTCAATAACTCACCAAAAAAGCCAAAGTCCTCACCTTAATTACCACCTTCAGCTGAAGACAAAGGAGGATGGTAGGGGTAACGATTTGAGACTTCAAAGGGGAGGAAACCAATTCATGTGGAGATAGAAAAGCAGATGTTTGGTTAAAAAAATAATAATAAAGTGTGCTGGACCAGGCAGAGACAGAGGGATACCAAGAAGAATTTTAACAAATGAATTTTGCTAGGAATCCTTCCTGTCTACATACCTAGCTCAAACTATAGCTATCCATGGGATAGCTCATTTCCTGGAGCAAGTTTTCTATTTACATTATTTTAGGCAGTTATGAGGAAGGTCAAAGTTTCTATTTGAGTCATCTGGCACTTGATTATTTTCAGCTCAAAATAACCTGGAGACCAAAGAGACATTTAGGGTGGCAAGTTCAGCTTTTCACAATGCTAAGGACAAAATTACCTTCCTCTGTGGTTTACGTTGGGCAACTCACTCAGTAGAAACCACCATCATGGCCAATATTGTAGGAATCACCCTGTTTTCACAGCAATGAGATTTTAAAACTAGGTGCCTGCTGACTTTAAATCTCACCAACACACAAGATGGCTGAGAAGAGATAAATATTAAGAAATAAATTTCCTATAATTGCATCAAATACATCAAATCTTACAGAATGCTTTTCCCTGGGCTGTAGGAAGCACTGGTCAGAATGATGCAAATGCTAACTTTGTTAATAGGTAGAGATTAAGTCTTAATTCCTACCACTCCACTTACCAAATGAGTGACTTCAAAGTAATATCTTAACTTTTATGATCAGTGATGTCCTTATTAAAATGAGATGTTCACACAACCTTGATGTAGCTTGAGAAGATTCTTGGGTGAAGTGTGTTAAATGCCTGCCCCATGACTGGCATAGAAGAGATAACCCAAAGCAAGCAGTCTGCATTGTTATCTGATTTATTCTCACCAGAACCTCAGGTGGAAGGCAAGCTCAGATGTTATAATTGATGAAGAGATAGTACCAGGAAGAAGTGCCCACAGCTGAAAAGCACAATTTGAAACCCCATGTTCTACCCTCTGCCCCAGTGCTTCTCCTTTTCTAAAAATAACTCAGCATGGCTCTTTTCTTTGTTTTTTAGCTTGCTTATATGTGCATGTGAGTAAATGTGTGTGTTTTGTAATGTTCTGTACATAAAAGAAATGTATAAAAGTATCTATAAGTTCCAGAGAGGAATAAGACAGAACACAAATAAGCATGTACCCACATCCAGTATAAGAAAGAGATCCTATTACTGAATGTTTCCCATAAGTCTCCCCTACCCCAATACCACCTACCTTTCTCCATTCTCCCAAGAGGGACCAATATCCTGAAATTGGTGTTTCTAATAAATTGGATTTTGAATATGCTTTTCTTCCATATGTGTTTATCTTTAAAGTTGTATCATTTCATTTTCTCATTTTTTAATTTAAATAAATGGTAGTATACCTTATATATTTTGAGTTGTTTTTTGCCACTGAATATTGGATTCTTGAGATCCTGCCATGTTGTTGAAAAAGGTAGTTTATTCTTTTTCTTAACATAAAACATTTTGCTGTTTTATGTTATTCTATTGTCAAAAAATAACACAATTGATTTATCCATTCTACAAATGACAGACTTTTCAGTTGTTTTCAGTTCTTGTATGTATCTGTGCAAGAGTTTCTTTAGAATATAAAACTTATATGCCATAAAACATTGTTCAATTTTCACTCAACTATTTAATTGTAAAAATTGTTTTTATTACAGGCATCATTTGAGCACTGAAGTTAGAGCAGTAAAGAAAATATACAAAAAGAGCAGTGAAGAAAACATACAAAAATCTCTTCCCTTATGGTGCTTATATTCTTGTGGGAAAGGCAATTAGTACATATATTAAGACAAAAATCAAAATATTATGTTTGCCAGGATAGTCCTGATTATGCTACTGTGGCAAATATTGATACTCTTCAGATCTTACAGTCTTAAAAATATTATTTCTTGATTATGTTACATATTCTTTAACAAGCAGCTGGAATCTCTCTCCAATTTGTCATCTTTCTTATTTGGGGACCCAGGATGAGCAAAGCACCACACTCTGGGAACACTCCAGGCACCAGAGGAGGAGGGCAAAGAGAATGTGACAGAAACCACATCAAGCTTCTGCACAGAACGAACACATGTCCCTGTACCTGGCCTCAGGCCTCAGGAAAGGTACCTGCCCTGGCTCAGGAGGCAACCATGCACCTAGAAGAAGGAGGTGATCAAACACTTGGAAGCAATCCCAGTGACTGACTCAGAGTTTATTAGACGGTTGTAATAATAAGAGGAAAGATGCAACAGGAAGAGAACTAGCACAAGAGTACAGAGCAGGAAGCAGAATTGGGGAGAGTAATTAGCATATGGTAATTAGAGACCATCCCATCAAGCTGACATCGGAACCAATAACCAAAGCAGAGGAAAGAATGACCCGTTGTTGTGGGCAGGGGCAGGGGTTGGGGGGGGTGAGGGGCTAGGGGATGCACTTCCAGGGAAGCCCACTCCCAGCTAAGGGAATCGGAAAAGCTCAGGGCAGAAGCTAAGTGGAGCTTCCTAGGAAAGGGGCAAGAAGGGGCCGGAAGTAGAACCCGAGTTAAACCAGAGGCAGTTTGCGAAAAGACGTTTACTCGCTAAGTTACAAAGATTTGAGTACAGGTATTTGAGCAGAAAAGTGACATGATCTGACACATTTTAGTAGGGTGGCTGCTGTGGTAAGAATATAGGGAATGGTAGAGCAGGGAGTGAAAAAATCTAAAACAGGAGTCTAGTTAAGAGGATATTTTAATAATTTAGACAAAAGATGCGGGTGATATGAATTGGGCTGCTGGAAGTTAGGACTGTGAAAAGTGGTCAGATTTAGGGGTCTGAAAGGAAGAAAAGAGTCAAAGAGCTTTAAGACATAAGTGTGAGCAAGAGGAATTTGCAAAGACCACTCACTAGGAGGGACAAGACATCTTCAGCTTTACAAGGACAGTGATGGAGTGCTGCGTCCTGCAGTCGCATCTGCTGGCCTACACCTGACGGATTCAGTTATCGCTTTTGTTCCATATCTTAAGTAAAAATACTCCTTGAGATTTTAACCTACTTGTTAAACTGGTGGGTATGAAGTATTACCATGTTTTATTTTTAGTTCATAATTCCTTGATTTTTCATGAGTAATTTTCACATGCATGTTTGACAATTGAGATCTTTCAACCTAAATACTGATTACTGAATCAGTTCTTTTTCCTATTGAGTTGCTTGTTGTTTTTTTTTTTTTCTTCTTCTTTTTTCTGTCAAAGTTGTTTATATATTTAAGTAAAATTGAAAACATCTTCTAGTCTATCACTTATGTATTTTCTTCCTTCTTTGCTGTGCTTTATTAAATGCTTTTAAATTTTAATGTACTCAGATCTTTCAATCTCCTTTTACGTTATTAAATATTATCTCTTATCAACATTAAACCTGTTTATGTTATTAAATATTGTCTCTTATTAATATTAAACCTAAGTTTACCAGTGTTTTCTTGTATTTTAAACTAAAAGTTTTACTGTTTCTATTGAAGTCTTTATCCAATGTTAACTTGACATTTTCCCATGGTGTGAAATTTTGAGAACATTTGTTGACAGCTCTGTTTCTTTTCATGTGATATTGTCCACTGTTACACAACAATTAACCCAAAGCTTAGTGGCTTAGAACAACAAACATTTTGCTCAAAATTTCTCTGTATCAGAAATTGAAGAGCAGACAACCTGGATGGTTTTGTCTCAGTGTCTCTCATGGGGTGACAGTTACAATGTGGCTGAAACTGCAGTCACCTCAAGCCTTGACACGTGACTGCTGGCAGTTCCTTACTGTGGGGGCCTCTCCAAAGGGATGCTTGAGTGATTTAGAACACAGCCACTGGCTTCTCCTGGGAGAGTGACCTGAGAGAGAATAGGTGGTAACAGCAAGCCCTTTGTGACCTATTTTAGATGTGGTATGAACATGGCTTCTTAGAGGAAAGTCACCTAGTCTAACATACATTCAAGGGAAGGGGAATTAGGTTTTAGTTCTTGAAGAGAGAAATGTCAAAGAATGTATGAGTCACACCCACATGGGTGACGACAGCATCTCTTCTGTCACAGCTCACAAGTTCTTACTTCATAGGTCTGACACTGGTACCATGGCATTTTTGCCTATTCCTGCACCAATTCCACCCTGCTTGATTTCTGTGGCCTTGTAATACATCTTTACACCAGGTACAGCAAGATCACCTCAGGTTATTGTTTTTGTTTTTCTCCTTCTCCATCTCCTCCTCCATCCCCTTAATATCCCTCTCCTTCTGAAAGCAGCTCTTTTGCCCCAACAGAAATGTTGGTGCATTTCTTTTCGCCTCTAACTTTAAAAGAATCCAATTATAGAAATGAATCACAAGGCAATTGAAACTAACTCCTGACTTATGCTCTCCTGAATGCACTCCATGCCTTGTCTAATCTGCTGACCCTTCTCCTAGATAAAAAGAGGTAAGAATGAAGAATTAAGCTGTTTTAAAAAAATGACTGACTCTACCCTCACAGCCTTCTAAGCAATTCTGCAGGCAGAGCACGTGGGCAAGATAATATCTGAAGATATTAGCACCCAGTCTGTACTCAATGGAGGATGATTCAGAACCCACTCTCTTGCCTTGATGATTCACTGAGATTCTCTCCCTTCTTTAGCCCCTTTAAACTGTCATTGCTGAGCAGAATCTTCAGAGTTGGTCTCAGGACACAAGTCTATCTTCTCCCAAGATTGCCAACTTTCCTGATTAAGGCACCTTTCCTTTCTATTCACACTTGCCTCTCAAATTGTTGACTTATGAGCAAGAAGCAGCCAAACCTGGGTTCAGTAACATTTCTTCAAATCTTTCTTTATCCTTTACTCTTTTCTAATATTTTAGAGTCATCCATGGTCTTTCATGGAGAAACCTGTTGTAATTTCTGTTAGAGTTGCATTTACTTTAGATACGAATTTGGAAAGAATTACTTCATGGCATTGAGTTTTCCTATTTGTGAATATTTTAAATGTTCCTTTTATTGATATCTATTTTAATGTGTTTTAAAAAACTACTCAAATATTTCTATGGAATAATTCACATAATATTTAGATTTATTTCTAGCCACTAAAGCTTTTGGTTGCTACATCAAATGTCTCTCTAATTTTTCTCTTAAATTATCTCTTTGTTACTGGCCTATAATCAATTTATTTTTTTTTTTTTAGAATGGCTATCTGGACTACCAGGAAAGCAGTATTACTAATTTTAATGATCTAAAAAAGGGAATGACTACTCACTCCAGTATTCTTGCCTGGAGATTCCATGGACAGAGGAGCCTGGTGGGCTACAGGAGTCAGAGACAACTGAATAACTAATACTACTACTAATGTTTAATGAGCTTTTACATATTTTATGAGTTTTCTACATGTATTAGTCAGGCTTTCCAGCTGGTGCATCAACAAAGAATATGCCTGTCAATGCAGGAGACACAGGAGACTCAGGTTTGATCCCTGGGTCGGGATGACCCCCTGGAGCAGGAAATGTGCCGGGGGCCAGCGTGAGGAATCCCACCCATGGCAAGGTCATGTGGAAGGAAGCCTGACAAAACTCAAGGACGTGATCAGGCTTCAGGGGATCCCCCTGGAATTTCCTGAGCATTCATCCCCCAAGACCAGAGTCTATCTGCTTTACTGTGTTATGCTTTCCACCTACTCTTCTGTCATTAACAGGGGGCTGTCCCCCCACCGCCTTTCTCCGGAAAAAAATTAGAGCTTTTAGATAATAAATCTCCTGGGCATAATACGAGTGTTTCAATCCAAAAACCCCTCTGATGTCTTTCTAGCCTGCCTGCAGGACTCCTACAGCTGTGCATGTGATTGTTTGAGGCCTCCTGACCGCAGGAGGCACAGGAAGCTTAAAACATCCTAGGAATGTAGGGGCTTCTGAGGAGTCAAAATCATTAGAATAGGATTGATTAAAGGTTTCATTTGTTGAGCCAATACTTGCTGCCAAATTTTCATATCTTTTATTTTTAGATATAGTTGGTATATAGAAAACCAGGTAGTAGACCTGGTATTAGCAACATTAGATCTTTGAGTTAAGTACTTTCTTTGTTATAACCCACTGCACCTTTGTTCTACAGGAATGTAACTTTATTTAGTACTTTGAGGGTGATGCAGAGTAAAGAAAAAAACACTTCTAGGGTAAAGGAGTTTTCTGGTTGATAGAAAATTATCCGGGAAGAGAGCCATAAAAATGTTAACAAGCCTCTTGGCCAGAAGATAATGTAAACAACCTGAGACCTTTTGTATATGGGGGGGTATGCAAAAAGAAAGCCTTGTCTCAATGAGGGTCAGGACTGCTGCCCCTGCATAACTCTGCATATTCCATTATTTCTTTATGTACAACTTGGGGTATATAAGCTGATTTTGAAAAATAGTTTTTGAAGTCTTGCACCGATGCTGGGCTTACTCATGTCATTCTTTTCTTTTTCCGGCTGACTTCCCATCTGGAGCGGGGAGGCTCACCATGTCTACTTACTTGTCTCGGCTTCTAAGATCCATAAGAGAGAGAGCCCAAGGCGGGGCACTCTCCAATATTCAAACGGACGCTGAAGGCCTAACGTAGATGGTGCAAGTTCCTTTTCTGGAATTGTATTGGTTTTCCCCATAAGCCAAGTTATTCAGCCTCCTTTTCTCAGCTTAAATTTCCTACTATACCATTTCTTCCTAATCTAATCTTATATTTCTGTATTAATAAATACATAAGTTTTCCTCGCCTATCCATCTCCCCTTCTAATCACCCTGGATCCACCAGGGCTGGACCCTGGCAGAAATGATAACCCACTCCAGGATTCTTGCCTGGAAAATTCCATGGACAGAGAAGCCTGGCAGGCTACAGTCCATGGGGTCACAAAGAGTCGGATGTGACTGAGTAACCAAGGACATACACACATGTGTGTGTCAGTAGCTCAGTTGTGTCCGACTCTTTGCAACTTCATGGACTGTAACCTGCCAGTCTCCTCTGTCCATGGAATTCTCCAGGCAAGAATCCTAGAGTGGGTTGCCATACCCTTCTTCAGGGGATCTTCCTGACCCAGGAATCGAACCCAGGTCCCCTGCACTGCAGGCAGATTCTTTACCATCTGAGTCACCAGGAAAGCCTGTATTAGTCATAATTCTCTAGATAAGCAGAAGCAACTGAAGATAGTTCAATTGAATGATTGGTCAATATGTCAATAGATAGGTGTAAGAGGAGATTTCTTGTTAGAATTGAAGCACATATTTGGAGTCTGAGAAGTCCCACAGTCTACCTTCTGCATGTTGGGAACAAGGAAAGCTGGTAATCCAATCTGAATCCAAAGACCTGAAAATTGGGAGGCTGATGATGTACACCATAGTCTGAGTTAAAAACTCTAAGAACCAGGAGTGCTGATATCCAAGGGCAGGGGAAGATAGATGTTTCAGCTCAAATAGAGGGAATAAATGTGCCTTTCCTTTGTTTTTCTGTTCTCTTCACCCCTCCCAGGGGGTTGGATGATGCCAATTCAGAAAGGTGAGGGTGATCTTTTTAACTCAGTTCACCAGTTTAAATGCTAATCTCTTCTGGAGATTCCCAGACATGCTGAGAAACAATATTTCACCAGCTACATAGGCATCCTTTAGATGAATCAAATTTTATGTTGACACATAATACTAACCATCACATAATATTTATAAAGCGTCATGTTAACATCAGGTTTGCCTCCTTTTTTCCAATTCTTACTTTTGTTTATGTTTCTAAAATTTGAATATACTGCATAGACTTCAAGTTTGGCAATACTGCTTTTTCAAGAATACTTAGTAATATCAATGTGCCATCACTTCTGCTTTTCTCTATTTCTTATTCTCATATTTTCTATAGTTGCTCCTGTTTCTGTTACAGAATAAGCTGGATCTAAGTAGAATGGTGTCAATTACTGTCAGCATACATTTGTAGCATCCCCACTCTACTTACGCACACACCCACACCCCCCCCCCACACACACCTCTCTCACACACACACCTCTGTTCACTTTAATTCTCGTGCCAGCTATACACAGTCCTTTGTCCTTGGGGAAGTTAATTTGAACTGCTTTCTCTCCTGCCTATTCACAACTTCTTTCTCTCAGTAAGAAACCTTACTCTCATCTTTCCAATGTATTTTCTTATTTGTTCAATCCTTGCATGCACATAGTTTCAGAATTACTAACCTAAGCCCTTTTAAGAAACAAATTTGCTATCTATAGTATTTGTATATAGTTCTCTTTAGACTCAAAGTATTTAAGTCAAAATCCTGATTTGCAAAGTTATTTAGGTTGATTCCTCTTTGCCCAGACTCTTCAGTCTAGTTATTAAGTCATTTGTCATGCAGTTAGGTCAGGTTTTTTTGACTGTCCTTTTATAGTTTTATTTGGCAGTATGATTCATCATGACTTGAGTTTTGTTTTGAAGCCATAATTGAGGGTCAAGTGCTAAAACCAGCATGTGTTATTTTTGGAGATACACTGTCTAAGGAAGCAGTGAAACATCATATGTAAGCAGGGTTTACAAGGACAACATAAAAAAAGAACTTCAAGTTACAGATTTAGTTGAAAGAAAGAAGTTATACTTAAGAGGTAACAGATCTGCTGTTCAATATTTCCCATCTAAACATTGGTGCTTAAGTCTTCCACACAGGAATTTTTTTAATCTCTTGCATGGCTGCTAATCATGTTGCCAAAACATTGGTGAAAGATCACATCAGCGACGCTTGCTTGGGAAAGCCAGCAGGATCTGCAGGTTCAGTGCAGCATAAACACTGCCCACACGGTTGTGCTTTTTGTGCATGTTCTGCTTGAACACGAGGATGGAATAAGGCAATGCTTATTTATTTATTTATCTTTGATTCTGACAAACAGAGAATGATGTAAAACAATAAATGACTACAGTCATCATCTGCGGTTTGACGGTTTGAAGGGAAATGTATTGCACATATATTCAAATGATTTGGATATATTAGCAAAAAACATACTGGATGATTGCAGCTGGTGTCAAAATGCAAGTCAATGTAGTAATCCCTTCATAGGTAAAGTCTTGCCTCCCCACCACAAAGCGAGCTGAGCTGAAATGAGCATAGTGCTCTGGTTAAAAACTGTGAATGGCATAACGTCTAGTGTCTTGAATTTTATTTTATTCTTATCAGCATCTGATGATATAGAAACTAATTATGAATCAGTTATTATGAATAGAGAGGCATGATAGTTATCATTGGGAAAACTACAGAATGGACAACAGCATTCCTCATTCCTCTAAGATAAGAAACAAGTGTAACCTTATATTGGTCAGCAGGACTTGTAGTATTGTGTGATCTTTGGTTCCCCCACCCCCAATTTATTTAGCCACCCTGTACGGCATGTAGGCTGTTAGTCCCATGACCAGGGATCAAACTTGCGCCCCCTGCATTATAACACAGAGTCTTAACTACTGGAATGGCAGGGAAGACCCATCTTTGACATTTTTAACCATCTGAATGTATCCACGCCAGGAAGGATTTACATAGACTTGTCAATGTAGATACAATCAAAGAACAAAATTAAAACCCTTTAAGGACAGAATTTCTAGATATTATTTGATAACTAAACAATTTTAGATCAACTAAATGATGACCTTAATGTTGCATATCTGTTGGAAATTCTCAGTAGACACTTTATGAATTGGATGCAATGTTTTGAAAATTATTTTCCATCAAAAGAAGATCCACTGAAGGAAATATAGCTTTAAGAATAACTCAAATTAAAAATTACAGCTAAATTTAAATTATCTTTCAGTGACATAGAATCCATTTCTTTTGTTGAAAAATCATTCAAATTTAACAGTAACTTGCATGATAATGTCCTTGAACTAGCTACTAATATTTAGAGGGGTTCAGGATTGGGAACATGTGTATACCCATGGCAGATTCATGTTGATGTATAGCAAAACCAATACAGTATTGTAAATTAAAATAAATTAAAAATAAATTAAAAAATAAATTAAAAAATAAATTTTGGAAATATCTTTGTTTACTTTTGAAGTATCCCATTCTTAATTTGGATAAAACCTAAAAGCAGAAGTCTTAACCTGCAGAAATTGTTTAAATTTTATTTATTTTAATATTCTTATCAATATACTTCTGAAATGCTAGTTTCTATATCAAAATTTTTTTGTTAAGACAAACAATTTAGGGAATCATTACCTGTGTTAATAGTTGTCAATCCATTAACAAACAAGAAGTAACTTCATTGGTCCATTAAAAATCTTTAAATATTGATATTTTAATGTTCATTATGACTTCATGTGTATGCATTAATATGGGAAATCAAATTTGTAATTTTTGTTTAGATATTATTGAACAGTCATAGAGAGTGAGTGATTACTAAGAAGCATATTTTCAGGAAATAAGATATGTAATTTTTGTAATTCTTTTATTTCCCTATATCATATTTCATTAAATTACATTTAATAAAAAGTAAGTTTATTTTTGTTTAAAGAAGTCATAAAACTAAGAAATTAGTTTGTATGTATGTCCTTCAGTTCAGTTCAGTTGCTTACTCACTTCAACTCTTTGCAACCCCATGAACTGCAGCACACCAGGCCTCCTTGTCCATCACCAACTCCCAGAGCTTGCTCAAACTCATGTCCATCTAGTCAGTGATGCCATCCAATCATCTCATCCTCTGTCATCCCCTACTCTTCCTGCCTTCAATTTTTCCCAGCATCAGGGTTTTTCCAAATCAGTCAGGTCTTCACATCAGATGGCCAAAGTATTGGAGTTTCAGCTTCAGCATTAGTCCTTCCAATGAATATTCAGGGCAGATTTCCTTGAGGATCGACTAGTTTGATCTCCTTGCAGTCCAAGGGACTCTCAAGAGTCTTCTCCAACACCACAGTTCAAAAGCATCCATTCTTCAGTGCTCAGCTTTCTTTCTAGTCCAACTCTCACATCCATACATGACTGTGGGAAAACCCATAGCTTTGACAAGATGGACCTTTGTTGGCAAAGTAATGTCTCTGCTTTTTAATATGCTGTCTAGGTTGGTCATAGCTTTTCTTCCAAGGAGCAAGCATCTTTTAATTTCATGCCTGCACTCACCATCTGTGGTGATTTTGGAGCCCAAGAAAATAAAGTCTCTCATTGTTTCCATTGTTTTCCAATCTATTTGCCATCATGAAGTGATGGGACCAGATGCCATGATCTTAGCTTTTTGAATGTTGATTTCTAATTCAACTTTTTCACTCTCTTCTTTCACTTTCATCAAAAGATGCTCTTTCATTCCTCTTCACATTCTGCCATGAGGGTGGTGTCATCTGCACATCTGAGATTATTAATATTTCTCCCAGGAAACTTGATTCCAACTTGTGCTTCATCCAGCCTGGCATTTCACATGATGTACTCTGCATATAATTTAAATAAGCAAGGTGACAATATACAGCCTTGGTGTACTCCTTCCACAATTTGGAACCAGTCTGTTGTTTCATGTCCAGTTCTATGTATGTCTTTAAGTTGTTAAAAAGAAAAAAATGTTTCTCATAATATTCTAGCAATTTATTTTTGATTTGTTTTTATTTCAATTTTTAAAAATTGAGGTATAATTCTCATATAACAATTCTCCAAGCCAAACTTCAGCAATACGTGAACTGTGAACTCCCTGATGTTCAAGCTGGTTTTAGAAAAGGCAGAGAAACCAGAGATCAAATTGCCAACATCCACTGGATCATGGAAAAAGCAAGAGAGTTCCAGAAAAACATCTATTTCTGCTTTCTTGACTATGCCAAAGCCTTTGACTGTGTGGATCACAATAAACTGTGGAAAATTCTGAGAGAGATGGGACTACCAGACCACCTAACCTGCCTCTTGAGAAATCTGTATGCAGGTCAGGAAGCAACAGTTAGAACTGGACATGGAACAACAGACTGGTTCCAAATAGGAAAAGGAGTACATCAAGGCTGTATATTGTCACCCTGCTTATTTAACTTCTTTGCAGCATACATCATGAGAAACGCTGGATGGGAAGAAACACAAACTGGAATCAAGATTGCCAGGAGAAATATCAATAAGCTGAGATATGCAGATGACACCACCCTTATGGCAGAAAGTGAAGAGGAACTAAAAAGCCTCTTGATGAAAGTGAAAGTGGAGAGTGAAAAAGTTGGCTTAAACCTCAGCATTCAGAAAATGAAGATCATGGCATCTGGTCCCATCACTTCATGGGAAATAGATGGGGAAACGGTGGAAACAGTGGTAGACTTTATTTTTTGGGGCTCCAAAATCACTGCAGATGGTGACTGCAGCCATGAAATTAAAAGACGCTTACTCCTTGGAAGAAAAGTTATGACCAACCTAGATAGTATATTCAAAAGCAGAGACATTACTTCGCCAACTAAGGTCCGTCTATCAAGGCTATGGTTTTTCCATTGGTCATGTGTGGATGTGAGAGTTGGACTGTGAAGAAGGCTGAGCACTGAAGAATTGATGCTTTTGAACTGTGGTGTTGGAGAAGACTCTTGAGAGTCCCTTGGGCTGCAAGGAGATCCAACCAGTCCATTCTGAAGGAGATCAGCCCTGGGATTTCTTTGGAAGGACTGATGCTAAAGCTGAAACTCCAGTACTTTGGACACCTCATGTGAAGAGTTGACTCATTGGAAAAGACTCTGATGCTGGGAGGGATTGGGGGCAGGAGGAGAAGGGGACGACCCAGGATGCGATGGCTGGATGGCATCATGGACTCGATGGACGTGAGTCTGAGTGAACTCTGGGATTTGGTGAAGGACAGGGAGGCCTGGCATGCTGCGATTCATGGGGTCACAAAGAGTCGGACACGACTGAGCGACTGAACTGAACTGAACAGTATATTAGTTTCAGATGTACAACATAATAATCCAATATTTTTATATATTGTGAAATAATCACCACGGTAAATCTAGTTCCCATCCATAACCACAGGTAACTATAATTTTTTTTCCTTCTAATGAGAACACTCCAGTACACTTGCCTGGAAAATCCCATGGACAGAGGAACCTGGAAGGCTGCAGTCCACGGGGTCGCTGAGGGTCAGACACGACTAAGCGACTTCACTTTCACTTTTCACTTTCATGCATTGGAGAAGGAAATGGCAAGCCACTCCAGTGTTCTTGCCTGGAGAATCTCAGGGACGGGGTAGCCTGGTGGGCTGCCGTCTATGGGGTCCCCCAGAGTCGGACACGACTGAATTGATTTAGCAGCAATGAGAACTTCTAAGATTTACTCTCAACAAACTTGCAACATCTCACTTGCGGAAACATGCACAGTGATTCATTTTTATTGTATTTCATAAATTATCAGTCCAGTATAGACTGAATATAAAAACTAGACAAACAAAATTGAAAACAACAGCAAAAATAAAAGAAGAGAAAAGAAAAGGATAACCTGTCCTCCAGCAAAGATAGTTTGAGACTACAAGGAAGGTATTAATTTTGGAGCAAGCATCAGGTTTCACCTCTGCACTTTCCCCAGAGAAGGTGAAGGGTGAAGGTCCTGAGCAGATCCTCAGCAATGAGATTCACGAGAGATGAAAATGACTTGCACCTAGCCCACAGTGGGCTAGTGTTTACACCCCAGTTCTGACTTAGTGCTTGTCCTGCATGGGCATCATGGTGGTCGAGGCAAGAGGAAGGAAATGGCCAGCAGGAGTGTGGCCATCCACCAGGACATCTGGGCACTGGCTGAGGGCCTCAGGCCACTAGAGTCTGTGGGGGCCTGTGGAGCCTCCGCCCCCTCTGGGCTCTGTGTCTGTCAGTGTGGAGGGTTTTAGTTTCTGTCTGCTGAACTGGTACTTGGAGCTTATCAAGGACAGGATTTATTCTGGAAATGGAGAGGGTGGAAATGAGTTACTTAGTGCAGCAAAATAGAACAGAAGAATTTATTATCAGAATCGAGAGTCAGGTTAAATCCCTGACTTAAAAAAAAAAAATTAGCTTGGTTGAAAATGAATTGATTAAAGAAGTCTTATACTCTCTCATTTCATAATATTGGTTTCATCTTCCAAATGGTAACACCAGAGTGAGGGATGTAGAGAAGTTATATAACAAGTAACTTAGACAGAAGACACTAGACATTAAACCCTGTTTTCCCCCTGTTCACCAGTTAAATCTGTCATTTTACATTGTTAAATTGTTTCGATGTTAATGACAGGAATAAGCAGATCACATCATACCCAATATGTAAAGTTAAATTAGTTAAAAACCATAGAATGTACATATCCCTAAATTATTATCTGCTTCTGGTGAGGGATCTATACTTCATTTTAATTTCTGTCTTCAAAAATGCTTTTAAGCTTGGTGGTGATTCATTTTATTGTACCTTTTATATATTTCCAGAATTGTTTCTTTCATCTATTATTTGAATGGTGACTGATGGAGAAATCATTCACGATAATATGCTCCAGAAGGAAAATATACCCACCCAGCTATTGTTTCAGCTCCTTAAATCATATTTTCACTTTGTCTGATAAAAAGGCTCATTTACCTTGGAAATAGCAAATGTGTCTGCTACAAAGTGGCTTTCCTAATGTCAAGTAAGATAAATATCAGGCCAAGGAACAGAAGTACAGCTTTCTTTTCTGTTTTTGTTTTTAGTTGCTAGTTTGTGCCCAACTCTTTCAGGATCCCGTGGACTATAGCTGCCAAGCTCCTCTGTCCATGGGATTTCTCAGGCAAGAATACTGGAGTGGGTTGCCATTTCCTTCTCCAGGGGATCTTAACCCAGGGATCAAACCCAGGTATCCTGCATTGGCAGGCAGATTCTTTACCACTGAGCCACCTGGCAAGCCCATAGCTTTCTTATATATTAATAACTAAATACAGAGATTTGAAGTATTAAAAATGGCATTCCTCCAAGAAGAAAGGGGATTGTCATTTACTCATCAAATAGTTATTGAAAACCTATATATATCAGAAACTGATCTTAGAGCTGGAACTACAATATGAACAAACAGAAATTCCCACCCTTGGCTCACATTGGTCCTAAATAACTGTGTCTTTGCCAGAAAGAAGTGAGTTGCCATTTCTACTGTCTGACTTCAATCACTGTAAACTTACCACAAAGTAGAATGAGTGTTGTACATCCCTTGAACTCAACACCATCTGGAAATGTGACTGTGAGAACTTGAGCATCAAATATGAGTCAGGTGATTTACTTACATCCCTTCTCAGCCTCATAAATAAATACTCCAAGTAGGAGCTACTGTTTCCCTATGATACATCCTTGTAGCTCACAATGCATAAAAGGATTTAATCCAATCAAATGCCATGGCAGATCTGAGTTTTCCCCTGGTTGTTGGAAGGATTTTGGGAAAGTCTGTCAGGGGATTTTCCCGGCAAGAGTACTGGAGTAGGGTGCCATTGCCTTCTCCGGTCAGGGAAACAGTACTGTTTAAGTCCTGTGGCTGGAATAAGTGTTACTCTTTTGTACCAGTACTTTTAGAAGATTTAAGGGCTTCTGGGAATCCTATGTAAATTGGCAGTTTCAGATCCTCTGAGAAATCATCTGATGTAGTTCTCTGTCTGGAGCACATTCTCTCCTAGTTAGAGTGAGAGCATGTCTGACACTAGAGAGGATTTTGACAGAAATCTTGTTTCTGATGTCTATTTGTTAAGTTTCACTCTAGGTCTTTTCTTTAAGGATACAGATGCCTGTTGTTTGTCATGACTTACTGAATAAATGGAACACAAGAGGAGGTTTGATTTATTAAATCAGGAAAGCATTAAAGTTCATGCACTTAAACATATTTTATGTTAAGTCTTTCAATTTAATTCCTCTTTTTTTTTTGGTATAGTTTAAATACATAAGATTACCTTAAATGTTGAATTGACGAAATCAATGAAATTCATGCATTTTGGTACTGAAAAATGAATTGCAAATATAGATTTCCAAATTCTGTGTTTATTCTAAAGATTGTAAGATTAAGAAAGTAGAAGCCAAGGCTTTTGTCTTAGTTCTCTTATCATCTACTTGTGAGACCTTTGCCAAAACATTTATCATCCTGAGAAAATTAATTTTCCAAAATGTCATTATATTGAAGGACCATAAAATAACTAATGGTGGCCATCAATTATTGTAATAGAAAGCTTTACTAAAAATAACCATAGTAAAACCAATGTCTTAGTATCATAATGATTTAATAATCAGCCACTGAACAAAGTATTTTTCATTAATATAGGAAAAATCTTATACATTAATATATTGCATTCAATGTGTGATTGAATAAGAATAACAATGCTGATTCCCATCACAATACAGAGAAAAAATAGATAAAGGAGAATGGAAAAGGATGATGTAAAATATATCTTTTTGTCCATGTAGTGGAGCTGGAAGTGTATGGAAAGCAATGAAATAATTATGGTAAATGAAGAATTATTTAATGGATTGCTTATGTGAGGATACATAGAGAGTTTTGACCATACAGCCTAGGATGAATTGGTAAGGACAGCTGTGACATGCTTATCATTCACTGATGTTAACACATGATTCTGAAGGAAACCAGTATTAGAAGCAAACTGCTCAAAGATTTATTCAGTGTGACCACCAAATGAGCAACCTTCTTAATTTTTTCAAAACATTGTCTTTTAAACTATTCAGGAACATTCTAAAGAAAGCACAGCCAAAGCTGCCTCTGTCCTACATCGAGTTCTTGCCAACCTTATAAATAAAAATTATGTGTGAACAACAGATGTGTGTGTGTGCATGTATGAGTGTGGAATACACGCATCTATATATGAACATGCTTTGTGAGCACGGCATGTGTGATCAATCAGAAATTGAAGATTGCTGAGATTAATATTTTTTCTTGAGTTTTCATGTTATTAACGATTCTTAGTTGCTTGTTAGAAAATTTGTGTGATAGATTATAAGGAATTAATTGTGAAGGGAAAGAGAAGAGGAAAGGGGACTTTTCTTGGGCAGTGGGCATCTCTCCTGTTCCATGTACTTTGCAAAGTCCTTTATAATCAGTTTTTAGTATAAATTCATATTACAGTTATGAATATTCAAATATTATGGATGAGAAAACTAAGCACAGAGAGGTTAAATAACTTACGTATGATGACCCACAAGTGACTACTGTTTCAAGGTTCAAAAATATTTTTTATTAAAAGCCTCAAGTTTGTATCATGTATCCTCATTTAGTCTCAATATATCATGGAGCTTCAAAGCAGTTGCTATTTCTTTGTGGCAATATCTGCTACCAAATCAATCGGGTCCCCCTACTCACTGCTCACAAAATCAATTACATACTCATGAATGGTAGGGGGAAAAAAGTGTTTTTAATCTGAATGCCAGTAATCTGGGGAGATGGGGGACACAAGGTCCCTTAAAACCACCTCCCAAGACTCTGCTATGAACATTTTTAAAAGGAAGCAGAGAAGGAGTATCAGTTAATCACTGAGACAGGCGGTCAGAGGCATCACCATCCCCACTGTGTGCAGGCTTGTGAGCTCCTCGTGCCCTTTCTCTAGATGTCACAGGGTCAAGGCTTACATTTTGTTTGGAGGTTACTAAAGGGGAAGCTAGGGAAGAGATCTGGTCCTCTGTTAATTACCAATTCTTCATTACTACTTCTTTAACCTATGGAAAGAACAGACAAGTTAGGAAAGGTATTGTGCGATTAAAAGATTTGAAAGATATGCTTGAATCAGAGATGAGTAGAACCTGAGGGTGCTTGGTTTAAAGTTAGTTACAATATAACTTCATAAAAGTGACAGGAAAAGGAGCTTCCTCCTGAGGGCAGTTTCCCATAAAGAGTTGCTTACATGTCCTCCATAATTAAGTTGTGATTTAACTATTAATATCCACTAAGGTAATTACTATACAACCACGTGTATTTAGGACTGAGCCCACCAGCAAAAACAAAACAGACATCAAAGCAAAACAAAACAAGCGTTTGACTAATGAAGGCTAAATACTAAGATGAATCATCTCCTGCTGCCAAAGTCACCACGTTAGGAGTGAGTTATGACAAGTAAAGACGGAGGACCAGTGAAGTCATCAAGGTCCTAGGCGATTCCTGTCTCCCTGCTCTGCCGAGATATTTCCTCCTCTTGCATCCAGGAGGACTGCTGAATGCCTTCGGGCATGTGTTTCTGTTCTAGACATGAGAAGACAGAAAGGGAAAGCAAGGTAATAATTGTCCATGCCATCTGAGGCTGTGTCTATAATTGAGAAAAACTGATATTACACTACCTCAGCTAGTGGAAAGAGCCTTTGAATATGTGAATATATTTAATAGAGCACACTGATATCCTAAAGCAAAGAATTTCATTTTCATGAGAAAAGAAGAAAGGATTTAGGTGGAAATGAATAATGTCTATCTCACTGAAATTTTTAACTCTAATGGGTGACCTAGAATACTGTAGCCAAAGACACTATTGTTTTCATCATGTTCCCCCAAATATTGTAGACTTTTGGATACTGATCTGAGAGAACTTTAACTATTGATACAAGGGAAGCTAATCACTAGCCCTAAATCACAGGCAAGTTAAGGAATGCTGATATAAACACCTAAGAGCTATATTTTAGCTCCCCATTCATTCCTTTAAGTAGCTTTTATCTTATTAATTCTTAAACACTAGCATTTTATGTTGCTTCAAATGCTCAGTCTTTCCATCTTCCCATTTGTGGACATAGTTCACTGTTCCAAGGTTTGGCCAGCCATTTGAGTAAAGAAAGTATGCTGCAGACCTAAAGACATCAGCCTTGGCAGCCACTCCGAACAGGCACCCTGAGTGAAATTCGGGGTGGAGAAAAATGGGAGACTGGCTCTGTGAGTTAAGATGCAATTCTAAGGGATAATTTCAGTGAGCTCAGACTCTTGCATCTTCCCATATAGAGAAAAGCACTGAACTCTTTAGCTTGAGATGTCTATTTTTGTGATTAACAGTCATCTTTTGATGTTTTACTATGTATTTTTCCAAGCAAAACTCCTATATGTCCTTACTCCTCCCTTACCTCTGAAACAGGCCCTCAGAATCATCAGAGAAGCTGTATCTCTAGCTATAGTCCTCAGTAGTTTAGCCAAAAGAAAACCATAATTCTCAACTTTGAGGTTGTGCATTTTTTGTTTGTTTGTTTCTTTGTTTTCAGTTAACAAAGGGAGCCCATACATCTAACGTGTTATGTCATAAACAGTCAGAACTTGGGAGGTTAAGCCAGCAAAAATCAGTGTTGTGGGCTTCCCGGGTGGCTCAACAGTAAAGTATCCACCTGCAATGCAGGAGACTCAGGTTCAATCCCTGGATTGGGAAGGTCTCTTGGAGAAGGAAATTGCAACCTACTCCAGTATCCTTGCGTGGAAAATCCCACGAACAGAGGAGCCTGGCAGGCTAAAGTCCATGGGGTTGCAAATAGTCAGACATGATTGAGCACAGTACCCAATCAGTGTTGTGGCTTTCCCTTTTTAAAAGTCCACTCAGCCTCACCCCACATCCCTTTCTCTGAATGTAATGCCTTCTCCAATTCTCAGCTACTTGATTAACAAGTTTTCTACAGACAAACAAGGTGACTGATATGAAAGATAAGCTCAAAATTCAGAGTAGAAAGACTTGGATTAGAGATCTGTTATCTTCTTCAGGGGTGAAAGCTGCATCTTGCTGTGTATTTACAGCAATTAAGAGCTAATGCACCAACATACCCAACCATAGGAGTTTCCAAACAAGATCATGTAGGTGGATGGTATCTGGCCAATTTGTATGTATCAGAACTATCAGCTGGACTGTGTGCACATTTAATCAAACCTATTATCCAGGATTTATCGCATGTCTTGTATCTTACCTACTTCACTCAAAAAGAAATGAGTTAAGCTTTAACATTAGCAATCATTGGCAGATAATTCTTCCTTCTAGATTTTGAGATAACAAAATCCTACCTTTGTGCTTTTGTCTTATTTTTATCCACCGTCATACATATAAATATTTCAAGATCTTTATATTGTGAAATGTAAAAAAAAAAAAAAATTTCTCTGGCCTTTGGCCTCCTCCCTCCCAAGACTTTGTATATCTGCATCATATATTCACCAAATCTACCCCATCAGCAGAAATACCAACTCAATCATGGTAGTGTAGTAGTGTTAGTCACTCAGTCGTGCCTGACTCTTTGCAACCCCATGAACTGTTGTTGCCAACCAAGCTCCTTTGTCCATGGGATTCTCCAGACAAGAATACTGGAGTGGATTTCCATTCCATTCTCCAGAGGATCTTCCTGACCCAGGGATTGAACCCAGGTCTCCTGCATTGTAGGTAGATTCTTTACCAGCTGAACTACAGGGAAAATCTATAGCAGCAATATCCCAGTATCAATAAGACAACTCCTTCTTGATAAGATAACATTCCTTCTTGATAAGGGGTCACATGGCACTTAGATCTGAGTTGTATAATACATCATTTGATGTCAAGCCCTCTGTCTCTGCCAACAATCCACTCCAGTATTCTTGCCTGGAGAGCCCCATGGACAGAGGATCCTGGCGGGCTACAGTTCTTGGGGTCACAAACAGTCAGACATGACTGAGCAACTAATGCTGCTCCTGCTGCTACTGCCTCTGTCTCAGATCTTCCCTGTAGCTCAGATGGTCTCAAAAAAAATTTTTTTTTCTTATAACCGTGCCTTGACTTCTAATGGGTTGAACAGTTCTCAGAGCTTTCTGAGATGCTCTACTTGGGTTAGAATCCTTACATTTAGCTGGAATAAAGTTTTCCATTTCTTTCTTAGATGAACTGATGAATTCTTCATGGATAATATGAATACTTAGAACATTCATACTATATTTAAATAGCAATCCTTCAGTAGGTGAAAGAACCAGCCTCCAGGGCTACTGCTCTGTTTTCCCCCATAGTACTGAGAGACAAGTGAAAGAATTCAGATGTTGAGTAAGAGTATTTCTCTTCTCTCCAAGTTTGGATATGGCTTTAATATCTAGTCCTCAAAGAACTGAGCTATCAGCTCAGTTGGTAAAGAATTCACCTGCAATGCAGGGAGACCCTGGTTCTATTCCTGGGTTGGGAATATCCACTGGAGGAGGGATAGGCTACCCACTCCAATATTCTTGGGCTTCCCTTGTGGCTCAGCTGGTAAAGAATCCACCTGTAAGGCAGGAGACCTTGGTTCAATCCCTGGGTTGGGAAGATTTCCTGGAGAAGGGAAAGGCTACCCACACCAGTATTCTGGCCTGGAGAGGTCCATGGTCCATGGGGTCATGGACAGTCAGACACGACTGAGTGACTTTCACTTTCATTTTTCCTTAAAGAACTCTGGGGCAAGCCCTCGTTAAGTTGATACTGGTTTGAAAATCGATCTTCCTTATGTTCTACTCAGATAACACTGAATTTGCAAGTGTAACTGGGGACAGGACATTGCACCGTCTTCCAAGTCATCACACATATAATAATTTCCTTGTCTTTGTCCACTACGCTTGTGCCATATAGCTTTTTCATACAAAAATATTCTCTTAATTGGAAGTAAGTCTGTCCACTGTGTGTCCAATTTTGTATTTTCTCTTCAATTTCATCCCAATCTATTAATGACCGATCCAAAGGTGACCTTTCATGTCTGTGCTGTTTTACTACGAGAAGAAAGTAGTATACCCCCTGGATCCTGATTTATGTCTTTCTTGTTTATTAACAGGTGATGTTTTGCTTTCATCTACATCATATGTGGCTAAAAAGTTTAAGTCCTCTTTCCAGATTTGTCTTTATCTTTCAAATCTCGATGTTTGTTGTGTCTTGCCTTGACTGATCACAGCTAACTGTGTTATTCCTCAATGGGATGCAGAACAGTCCACAAACCCACCCATCTCTAAGCCTGAAGAACTCTACATCCCCTCCATGGTACCTTACAGGACACTGCCAAGGTCTGCCTTGACGGGGCAGCTGGGAGATATAACTAAGAGGGCTCTGAGACTAGACTGCACATCTGCCTATTTCCTGACCCACCAAGGCACCATCTTAGGCTACCTAGGAACAAATATATGACTTGATCTGAATATATACATATATGTTGCTTTATTTTGCATATGAGGGTTTCCCTGGTGGAGAAGAACCCAGTAAAGAACCTGCTTGCCAATTAAGTAGACACAAGAGACTGCGGGTTTAATCTTTGGGTCAGGAGAAGGAAATGGCAACCCGCTCCAGTATTCTTGCCTGAAAATTCCATGGACAGAGAAGCCTGGCAGGCTACAGTCCATGGGGTGGCAAAGAGTCAGTCATGACTGAGCATGCATGCACACACACACACATTCTGCTTATTAAGCTAATGAAGAAGTGCATTTTGCAAGCTTGGTGCTAACACTTGTTCTTCTCTTCAGGGGTCAGCAGACCAATCTTTGTTTTTGAGGAAAGAGAACAAAGAACGAGGCCAAATGATGCCAGGCTTGGGAAGAACCAGAGATTGTAGAGAATTTTTTAATTGCGAGAAGAAAATTATCTGATCTAGACACAGAAAGATCTGTTATCACCACATGCAAACTCTCCCAGGCAGTGAAATGTGTCTGTAGCAGGAAAGATTTCCTGATTTTATCGTGTTTTCACAATTAAAGACTGTACAGCTGAGTGCACAGCATGTGGCCAGGAACCAGATAAAAGGACATCATCAAGAGCTCTGGGTAGATTGGGTACTTGCATGTTTGAATAATTTATAAATTTTTGAGGGGGCTACTTAGGAAGAGATACTTTATTTCTGGCTGCATTTTCTAATGTCTTGCTCTGAAATGAGACTGCTTTCTGTCTCTATAAGGTTTAGCAGATTGATCAGAAGTCATGCTGTGGCTTCCAGATGCAATGTTTTCAGTGGTACCTGTACGAGGGGAGGCCTGTTTATGCCAGACTCACTGACTGACAGCTGGAGAACTTGTGGGTGTCTGTATTACCTCAACAAGCTTGTTTAACTTTACAAAGTAGTTTAATAAGGCAAAGTTCATTTGTTTTCCCTTCTGCAATTGAGTCTTTGAAATAAACTTGGAAGTAGCATCCTCAAACTTCCTCTGTTATGTTAAAAGTGAAGTCGCTCCGTCGTGTCCAACTCTTTGCGACCCCATGGACATTAGGCTCCTCTGTCCATGGGATTTTCTAGGCAAGAGTACTGGAGTGGGTTGCCGTTTCCTTCTCCAGGGAACTTCCCGACCCAGGGATTGAACCCAGGTCTCCCACATTGTAGACAGACACTTTCCGTCTGAGCCACCACTTGATCTTAGCCAAAAAGTCAAGAAAACTTCATATCAATTCCGCTTTATTAAAAAGACCTAAAAGCAACCTGTTTTCTTCTCTTTTGCTGTGTGTGTAGTAGGTGGTTCTGCACGGCAGAATTGCGGCTGACAGTTAACTATTTTAGAAATTCTGGCTACTGGGACTTTCCTGGTGGTCCCAGTGGTTAAGAATCTGCCTGCCAATGTGAGGGACACAGGTTTATCCCTGGTCCAGAAAGACTGCATATGCCTCAGAGCCCCTAAGCCTGTGCACTACATATACCAAAGCCCGCGTGGCCTAGAGCCCATGCTAGGCTGGTGCATCTAAACTAGAGAGAAGTTCCCACTCACTGCTGGCAAAGAAAGCCCAGGAGCAGCAGCTGAAGAGCCTGATGGTGCTGGGAAGACCCAGGACCATCAAAAAAGGAAGAAAGAAAGAAAGAGAAATTCTGGCTACCAAAACCAAAATGCAGCCTCTACAGCAGTCTTCTCTGCCCATCTCCCCGTAGATGGGTAGAGCCCCCATGTCCTGGCCATGTGACTGTCATTGGAGCTACCATGCAAAGCAGTCAACCTTCCCCGTCAGCAGCTTCTGCTCCCAGCATTCTAGCTGGGTCCCTGTTGTGTCCAGTCATTGATGTAAAGAGAGCAGAAAGCCTCCCTTGCTCTCATTTTCATTTATTTGTTTTGGTGCTTTGTTTTGTCTTAATTAGAAACCCAGGAAGTCACAGTCAATTCTCTGCAGGTGGCAAGCCTGGGCAGCTCTGGCAATGCCCCCCGGAACTCCTGCTCGTGAAGCAGGTGGGACCAGGGCAGGCAGAGTCCAGGTGAAGAGGAGCAGGTGAGGCACCCTTCTAGAATAAAATGCAGAAATAACATAAAATATAAACAGAACAAAACTCTGGAGTTTTCCTCTGCCTAGTATTATGCCCCATTTACGGGAATAAAAGTATCTAGAAGACAAGAAAGAACAAGCAGAGAGAAAAAGGAGAGAATCAACGGCAGAGAACCACAGGGAGGAAGGATGGGGCTGGGCAGGCAGCTGGGCAGGCGTAAGGTTGCGCGGCAGCTTTCCTCTCACAAGCCGGGAGGTGCTTCCGGTCAGGCCTCTCCAGGGACGGTGGTCCTGCTGGGGGACAGGCGTGGCATGGGGCAACCAAATGGCCCTGCAGATGTCAGGCGTCAGGTGGGGGAATGCCCGTTCCTTACTTGCCCCTCTCCCCCTTCCCTACACTGGACTGGGTCCTTTGTGTCCTAGGAACCAGCCCCCCAAGTGCCCCGAACAGGAGGCAGCACTTGGGGAAACAAACGAGGCTCTGAGGACACCATTGGGTCTTTACCTGAAGGATGGACAGAGTTCTGAGATACTCAGCCTGTGGCAGGCTTTGACAAACACAGTTTGAGACCCCTCCTCTCAGGGCTTCCGCTTGAGCTAGAGGGGATCTGGGGAGCCCAGGATTCCCAGGGGGAAATCTTGGCAGGCTTTTTCTCTGTAGTGGCCATTGTAATTTTAATGCACAGGCTTGTATTTTTACACCCTTGGCTGATGAATCCTGTGGGTAAAATCCCAGAACATCTCTTTTAAGATATCTATTTTCCCTGGCCTACATTTGCTTCCCCCCACCCTTTTTTTTTCTGGATTCTGTCGAAGAGTTCTCTTAAAATTAACTCTGAGAGGAAAAAAAAAAAGTTGTAAAGCAGTTATCTAAATGTGATATAGATCCAATTACAATTTCTATTGAGGCAGATGGAGTGAAGCAAAAAGGTAATTAACTGCAGCATAATTGAGGTGTTGTAACAAAGAGGAATTTGTGAAACAGTGGAAAATTGATTTTTATTGACTGCACCTATCCATGAGTTCCTGAGCTCCATTTCCCTCAGAAAAGTCTGCGTAGTGTTTAGCATCTCTGTTGCAATTCATTGCTTCTTGGGGATGTATTCCATTCATGAAGTCTCCTTCTGGGCTCTTGGGACATTTAATAGCTGTCATGATGGAGAGTGGGAGTGAGGTTAGATGAGGGGTACAGTAGGGAGGAGGATTTGCGGCACAGAAGAAGCATCACTTCAGTCCAGTTCAGTTCAGTCGCTCAGTTGTGTCCAACTCTTTGCGACCCCATGAATCACAGCACGCCAGGCCTCCCTGTCCTTCACCAAATCCAAGAGTTCACTCAGACTCACGTCCATCGAGTCCGTGATGCCATCCAGCCATCTCACCCTCTGTCATCCCCCTCTCCTCCTGCCCCCAATCCCTCCCAGCATCAGAGTCTTTTCCAATGACTCAACTCTTCTCATGAGGTGGCCAAAGTACTGGAGTTTCAGCTTTAGCATCATTCCTTCCAAAGAAATCCCAGGGTTGATCTCCTTCAGAATGGACTGGTTGGATCTCCTTGCAGTCCAAGGGACTCTCAAGAGTCTTCTCCAACACCACAGTTCAAACGCATCAATTCTTTGGTGCTCAGCCTTCTTCACAGTCCAACTCTCACATCCATACATGACCACAGTAAAAACCATAGCCTTGACTAGACGGACCTTAGTTGGCAAAGTAATGTCTCTGCTTTTGAATATACTATCTAGGTTGGTCATAACTTTTCTTCCAAGGAGTAAGCGTCTTTTAATTTCATGGCTGCAGTCACCATCTGCAGTGATTTTGGAGCCCCCCAAAATAAAGTCTACCACTGTTTCCACCGTTTCCCCATCTATTTCCCATGAAGTGATGGGACCAGATGCCATGATCTTCGTTTTCTGAATGCTGAGCTTTAGGCCAACTTTTTCACTCTCCTCTTTCACTTTCATCAAGAGGCTTTTTAGTTCCTCTTCACTTTCTGCCATAAGGGTGGTGTCATCTGCATATCTGAGGTTATTGATATTTCTCCTGGCAATCTTGATTCCAGCTTGTGTTTCTTCCAGTCCAGTGTTTCTGATGATGTACTCTGCATAGAAGTTAAATAAGCAGGGTGACAATATACAGCCTTGACATACTCCTTTTCCTATTTAGAACCAGTCTGTTGTTCCATGTCCAGTTCTAACTGTTGCTTCCTGACCTGCATACAGATTTCTCAAGAAGCAGGTCAGGTGGTCTGGTATTCCCATCTCTCTCAGAATTTTCCACAGTTTATTGTGATCCACACAGTCAAAGGCTTTGGCATAGTCAAGAAAGCAGAAATAGATGTTTTTCTGGAACTCTTTTGCTTTTTCCATGATCCAGCGGATGTTGGCAATTTGATCTCTGGTTCCTCTGCCTTTTCTAAAACCAGCTTGAACATCAGGAAGTTCATGTATTGCTGAAGCCTGGCTTGGAGAATTTTGAGCATTACTTTACTAGCATGTGAGATGAATGCAATTGTGCGGTAGTTTGAGCATTCTTTGGCATTGCATGTTTAAAAACTCTTTGCCTAGTGGGGACACTCATCTGTTTGGGCTAGCAGTGTAAGATCTTGACTTGTATCCCCAGCTGTCCCCACTTTACCGTCTTGTGAGTGGATGGATTGGGGCCCAGTGGGCTTCCTGTTCTATTCTAGTTCCTAACTATTTACAGGATAGTGTAAACAACTTTATCCCACTTGTGCCCCTAAATGTCAAACATGAGGAAGCAATCACCACTGCAGGACGCCTGCTTCTTAACTCAGGGCTCTGTTCCCAGCAGTCAGAGCTGGAGCCCCGGTGGATGCTGACAACACTCCTGCCACCACACCCAAGTCCACCAGGTCTGAACGCGTACGATTCATTTCCACCCCTGTGTTAGAGGTTGAATATAGGTCCCAGATCTCAGGAGAGTTAGTCATCAGCTCCAATTTGTGAATTCAACTAATAAACAACTGTTGACTCTTTATGGCCTTGGAGTTATGTTCAGTGATGGGGATAAAGTGATGGGGAAGAAATTAAGCTTCTTTTCCTGCATGCAAAACCCCCAAACAAATGAATGGCACTCTGATTCCAGGAGAGATATCTCATTGCATCATAGCTTAATATATAATGAGGCAATTTATTCCTTTTTTATTCATCAAGACTTTAATAATTTAATGGTCTGTTATTTTAGCAGGTGGTGTGTTGTCTAATTACCTACTGTTCTGCTTTGTTTTTCCAAACTGATGTCTCTCAAGGAATACCTGATGACTGACTCTGATTGAATGTAGTGGTCCTGATGTTTCAAACATCTTTGGTTCATTCCTTTAGAGCTACATTTCAGTTTCCACCTTTCCCTCTGCCCAGAGAGGCTGAGCTGAAGTGTTTCATTTTCTACCTCAGGCACTGGGAATCCTGACATAGGATCAGAAGGAAAGAAAAAAGTGAATCCAGATTGTTATTTCTTTAGTTTCCTCCTCATGGGCTGGCCTCAGGTTCTGGTAATCATTCCTTTTATCTCTCCTTTGATGGCTATGTGAAATTCAAATTAACTTGACTATTAACTTATAGAGAGAAAACAATTTTCGGTGGATTGTAAAGCCAAAAGTGAAAAACAAAAAAGCTTTCCAAGTTAAAATAGACAAATAACCTCATGAACTTTGGAAAGGCAATGATTCCTTTAAGAGGATACAAAAGTATAACCCAAAAAGAAAGATATTGGAGACTATTACTACATTAAAATTATACTCTTTCTTTGAGAGTAGACACAGATAAGAGAGAGAAAAATCAAGTTGTAGTCAGGTAAAAGATGTTTGCAATACATACAGCAGAGGACTGGGATCCAGGATACATAAATAATCTATAATCACAGGAACAAAAAAGAAAAACCACACAGTGCAGTGGAAAACTATTCAGGAGAAGTGATGCTTTGTAAATAACTCATCCATATAAACAAGAAAAATTATTTTTAAAGTGTCTGATCTATGTCTTTAGTAATAAAGCAAATTAAAATGAAAAACAATGACACTATGCACCCACAAAGATGATTAAGAAAATACATGCTGATACTAAATGTTTGGTACGTAGGTAGATCAGTGAGAATCCAAAGTCCTGTTGGTAGAAACGTAACTTTGTACAATAATTTTGTACACAATCAGTCATCATTTACTGACCTTGAACGTACATAAAGCCTGTGACCCAGGAATTTCAATCCTAAGTATTTTCAAAGCAGGATATATGAACATGTACACCAAGGAAAATAAATACTCTTCATAGGAGCATTACTTCTAGTAACCTCCACAAACTTGAAAACAACTCCAATGTACTTCAACAGTAGATTGCATGTACAGAATGGCGTATTCATTAGCAAGATGTTTCAGAGCAATGGAAACCAATGAACTGGAGACCCATGCAGCTTAGAAGAACCTCACAGCTTTGAAGGGAGATACAAAACAGTACATGTAGAGCTGCTCCGATTATATGAATTTCAAAGCAGGCCAAGCTGTTGGGTACCTGGTAGCGGTTTTTCAGGAGCGCTATTCTTCAAAAATAAAATAAAATATTAAAAATAATCACACTGCTTATATGGAGGTTTTCTCTTGGAGGAGCTTTGGGAACCTGATAGGGACTCAACTTGATTTTCAGTTGCAAAGCTAGTGCAGAGAGGCAGAAACCAGCACACAAAAGGATTTCAAAAGGAAGAACACACCCTGGGGGCCTCTTGTGCTTGGCTGCTTGGTCGTGTTGAACTCTTTGCAACCCTGTGGACTGTAGCCCGCCAGGCTCCTCTCTCTATGGGATTCCCTAGGCAAGAACACTGGAGTGGGTTGCTATTTCTTTCTCCAGGAGGCAGCCTCTATACCAGCACTAACAGATTCTCTTTATCTTTCCAGGCCTCTGAATTCAGAGCCAAGAGAAGGCAATGGCACCCCACTCCAGTACTCTTGCCTGGAAAATCCCATGGACGGAGGAGCCTGGTAGGCTGCAGTTCATGGGGTCACTAAGAGTTGGACACAACTGAGAGACTTCACTTTTGCTTTTCACTTTCATGCATTGGAGAAGGAAATGGCAACACACTCCAGTATTCTTGCCTGGAGAATCTCAGAGATAGAGGAGCCTGGTGGGCTGCCGCCTATGGGGTCGCACAGAGTCGGACACGACTGAAGTGACTTAGCAGAAGCAGCAGCAGCAGTGGAACGGGACCATTAAGACTACCTTTCTCAAGAGCCATTAAAATGTGCAGCCTTGTGCAATAATAGTCATGTCATAAGTGTTTAGTCTGGGGACCTAGAAGTGATGCTTCTTGAGGTGACATCTCTTTTCTAAGATACTCCCTCTTTCTCCCACTGACTGATGTTTCTCACCAAGTGCACCTCCAACCCAGGCTAGGTCCTCGCTATGGAGTGTCACCAGTATACTCCAATGCAATGGACACTCGAACTCTACCTCTCACCTTTGAAGTTCCATAGCGGTGACTATGGATGAGCTCACGTAGGCAGTTCTTTATTCTGTAAGATTTTACACAGTTGACTTTTGAATGTCTTTCTTCATCTCCTCAAAGGATGAAAAGCTGCCCTAAGGTGAGAGCCTTGCCTTATGCTTCTCCTTTCTCACTGGTTTCACTTAGCATGATGCTGACTACAAAGAGGTTGTCAGTAATAACGTGCTTGAAGATCTATTGATAGAGAAATGTCCATGGATCCTGCTAATTAACTAAAATAAAAAACCTGAGACTGAGTCTTCCTCACAGTGGAAAGAATATAATCATATTCAATGAGGTTTTTCTCCTCCAATGAGTTATTACTGTCTGATCAGCCTATTTGGAAATGAAGGTTTATGAGTTTAGCAAATAGTTTTATAATGGGGTTTCATACTGTTTATTACAGAGTACTTTTTACAGTGGAATTATATGGCTTTAAAAACCTTCATAAGTACTTCCTTTTTCCAATGTTGTTAAAGGAAAAAAAAAAAAACTCTGTAAGCATATTTCAAGTAATATATTCTCTCCTTTGCTCCTGCCATGCCTCCTATAAATAGAAAACTCAGAATATTTCTGCCAATTTCCTGTATCCGGGCCCTCCACTAGCAAACTTCTCTTGCTATAGTAGATTAAACTACTTTTCTTTAATGTTGGCAGTTGAGGGTGAGTCAGCATAATTATTCTGCATTTGCCTCTAAATAACCTTCTCTTTAGAAAATAAATTTAAAAGATGTAATCAGTTAAGATCACTGTGGACTATATGCACTAATACAGTGATCTTTCAGCGACCTGACCCGGGCCTGACCACTTCTGGGGTCAGCCCCCAAGACCAGGAGCATGAGGACCCCAGAGTTGTTGTCCTATAGGTGGATGATGGATCAGAGCTGAGGTTGCCTCATTCAGAAGACAGTGAGTGATAATCCTGGGTGGGCAGGGTTGGTCACCATGCTATCATCTATGAAGACTCCAGGCCCCTAAGGAAGCTTCTAGACCTGCTCTCTGTGTGCTGCTAAAAGAAGAACAGATCCATGGATTCTATCGTCTGTTACATGGCTACCCCAGAGAAACCCCATCAAATATTTGGATACAAGAAAACCATTTTAGTGATACTTTTCTACAGAGCAGACTAATTCCAAAGGAGGAATAACCTATGAATTTCTACTTTTTATTAAAATTTTTCTGTTCTGCCTCCTCATTCATTCTTCTGTAATATTCCTCAGAGAGAGACTGAAGGAATAAAAAAATGTAAACTGGAAATAGTCATATCATGTATTGAACATAATCCTCACAACAATCTACCATTTTAAATAACGCCCATCTTTGAGAGAAGCTACATAGTAGTTTGTGTAATTTAAATCAGAACCTATGTTGTCTGATGTAAAACCTCAGGATTATCCTCATGCTCTCTTCTTAGGATGCAGAGCAATGACGTGTTGTGTATTAGGATGTGTGGTGAAGAGTTGGGATGGGGAGTGGAGGACAATGAGTAGAGTTATTAGGCTCAGGAGATTCAGTTCAAAGCAATAATTACAAGCCATTTACTTTGTCCGCTCTGACCACTCCCCTTTTTAAGTTGCTTCTTTCTTGTGACACAGTGAAAAGGTGAGAGCTGGTAGATGAGGTGACAGTCCTAAACCCTCAGAAAAGACAAGGCCTCTCCGATGGACTTCGATGTCATCTTTGCTCATCTCTTCCCTCCAACTAAGACAGAACATTTTATGAGCCTGGGGGAATAAAAATCAGAATTCCAGTATCCACTGTGGTGAGAGTCAGAGCTCTGTTGGATGGCTGCACGTGGCGCTAAGCCCCCGTCTCACTCCCGGTGGTTTGCGTTGGGTTCTTTGCCCTTCGACACCACACTTTGGTCTGTGCTCCCGACTTCCTTGGGCTACGTCAGCTGAGCTTTCCTGAACTGTGGGCTCCAGCAGGAAACTGGAGTAGGAGGAGAGGTGGCTGTTTACTCCCCGGCAGCCTCCCTTCTGAGAGATTAATGGGACTTTCCTTTGTCCCCCAAAGCCACAGCTCCACAAGGTATCTCTTGCTTTAACTATAACTCTTCCTTATCATTCCCTTGTCCCTTCAGCCCTGAGGGATATAAAGCTTTCTCCTGTAGTTCATCTCTGGAAACTTAGATGTCTCCTATGGGTTTCCCATGACCCCCCCCCTTCCCTGGCAAATAGTCCCTTCATTAAAGCCCTTTTGGTTACATCTGTGAGTGTGCTTCACCTTCCCATGAAGACCCCACATCTGCCATGATGAATTTAATCGCCAGTCCCTCATTAGCTTGTTAACTGACAAAACATATTTCTCAACAAAGGACTGTATCTCAAACTCTGTACTAAAATTAACAGTAACAAAAACTGACATTTACTGAGCATGTCCCCCAGGCCAGACCCTTCTCTGGCACTCTCCATTTAATGTGATGAATCATGTCAATGACCCCTTGTGGTGAGGGTATTAGTTAGGATACACTACGGTTTGTTGCATTAAAAAAAAAAAAAAAATCCCAAACCTCAGAGAGGTGATCACAACAGAGATTTATTACCTGGTGACATGATAATCCTCTTTTAAAAAGAGTTCTTAACAGAGATGCATGTCATTTGTGAGCACACACGCAATTATTCCATAATCATGATCTATACTGTCAGTCTAATTTTGAGTATCTTAGTCATTTCAGCACAAAGTATAACAGAGTATCATAGACTGGGTGGGTTGTCAACAATAGAAATTAATTTCTCACAATGCTGGGGTTGGGGAAGTCCAAGAACAAGTCACCAGCAGGTTCAGTGTTGGAGGAGAGCCTGATTATTGGTTGGTCGGTGACCATCTTCTCAGTGTGTCCTCACATGGCAGAAGGAGTTAGGGAGCTCCCTGGGGTCTCCTTTATCCAGACTCCAACCCCTTCCTGGGGGCTCAACCCAGCGCTTCCCAAAGACCCCACCTTCCAGTACTATCACCTGGTGGTTTCCAGGGTCAGCCTTGGAACCTGGGGGCCAGCCATACATGCATTTTGTCTGTAACACAAAGTCGAAGTTGAAGAAGTGAAAATAAAACATGGCCAGTGTAAAGAATCTCTAGATATTAAAAAAAAATAATAAGAGTTTTCTTTTATAGACACTGAGAGAATAGACTCATATTTGTGATTTATGCCCTATGCCTCCAAGACTGTCTTGCATTGAACCTGTGTTGGAAGATGTCTGTTAAAATCTCTGAGATAATTACAGCTGACCTTAAGGCAGTTCTTCAGAATAAAAGTGTAGCTATACCTCCAGGTAGGATAGGCATTCATTTCATGATATTCTTTCCTCACCACATTAGGTTGATTTAAAGTAGGAAATAAAATATTGCTGAGGGCAAATATCCAAAGTCAGTCTTTTGAATGGTCCACCCGCAGTGGTCATAAGACACAGGAGACTGAGCAGGAACAAATATGGAGATGGACATCTACTAAAAAGTTGGAAAAGGCTCTGTGGCTTAGGTTGACTAAAATAATGGAGTATTTTAAATTTTTCACATGAAAACTATAAAAAAGGGGGAAGAAACTAACCTGAAACTTTTAGATCTAGTGAATGTATTGTCAGATTTGAAATAAAGAAATATAGGGACTTCCCTAGTGGTCCAGTGGTTAAGCCTTCGCCTTCCAATGCAGGGGGTATGGGTTCAATCTGTGGTTTAGGAGCTAAGATTCCACATGCCTCACAGCCAAAAAACCAAAACATAAAGCAGAAGCAGTATTGTAACAAATTCAATAAAGACTGTAAAATGCTGGAAAAAAAAAAAACTTAGAAAAAGAAATACGATGACAGTAATTCTAAGAAAAAGTAATTTATAATATACCTGGAAGTCTTTTAGAGTAACTAAAGAAATATATTTATGTTATGCAATGTCCACTAATTTACTAGTTTTAAACTTCATAATAAGAGATTTTAAGAAAGCAGCCAATATTTTCAGTTAGGGAGAATTTTGGTATAGGCTGCCAACTTCTACTGTTTGGAAAACTGGTAGTGAAGGGGGAAGCTGGCAAAGACATTTTAACTGAAAAATAATAATCTGAATTTTATTTATCAGGGTGGAGTCAGCAGTAGTTAAGTCATCTTTGTAATAAGAAATAGTTCAACTTGTGCTTTGAAGAGTTGGATTAGAGGTTAAGAACAGTGACTTTAAAAAAAAAAAAATTATTTTGGCTGCACCAGCTGTTAATTGCAGCATGTGTCATCTAGTTCCCCGACCAGGGGTTGAACTCAAGCCCTGTGCATTGGGAGCACAGAGTCTTAACCATGGGCCCACCAGGGAAGTATTCAGGGACACTCAATAAGACTTCATTTTCATTACTACTCTCACCATGGAGAACCACCACCATCATCCTTAGCATCATCTTTATCATCATGCCAACAAAACACATCTGGGGTAAAAAAATAAAGGATGTCATCTCCAGGTAACCTTTCACACTGCCCTGTACACGCTCGCCACTTTCCCCCTTCCCTGGGATCCAGCTCCTAGCTGTGCACATATAAAACGCTCCCACGCACCTGTATGTCTCCTCCACTTCCGTACACATGCTTTAAGGTGTGGAGAGGACTGTGCTTTTGCATATCCATCCCCAGCACCAAGCTCAGAGCTGAATACACTAAACGTTCACTGTGCAAATTTACTAAGCACTTAGTTATTAATACAAAGTAAAAATCATTCTACAGTGTTCTAGTTAAAGACATAATTTTGTTTCCTCAGACACCACACTTGTATTAACTTTTCACTTAAAAATATGCTATAACCTTAAAAATATAAAGCCGGTCTTGTTTCTAGCTGCCACCTTACTTGTCTTAAGATCACACTTCTGAAATAGCTCACATTTCTACCCCGCTCTCCATTTCCCCTGCATTGACTTGGTGAAAGACCTTATAAGCAGTTTTCTTATTTTCCTAAAACCCTCTCAATTATTCTTCCTTAAGCCTGGATTTCCCCTTTTCAATTCTGTTGCCAAAGTAATTTTTCAAAAGTAGTGAAATAATTGTGTCATTCCCAGAATCAAAATTATTCAGTGGAATTTCATTGACTTTGGGGTAAAGTGCAAAGTCCTCAGAGCCTCAGTAACTTTCTGCCCAAAGCATCCACAGTTCTTTTCAACACCCAACACCCTGGTCACTGGGCAAGCATCAGTAAGCCATCTGCTAAGCAGATGGTAGTTGTGACAACTAGTGCAAAGATGCATACACCCCTGGCTTTTACCCACTAGACCACAGTAATGATCCCCAAATTGTGACAACCAGAAACATCTCCAAATGTTACTTTCTGTCCTCTGGTGGGGTGTGGAGTGGAGCAGAATCATCCCTGTTAAGAACCAGTGCCCCAGAGAGACTTTCCCCAGCCACTAGCAAAGTGCTTATTAAGTTTTATTATTTTTTTTTCATTATTTTTTTCCCTAATTTGGAAGATTCCCTGGATTCAGGGTTGAAACGCTGACCTTTTGGAGAATCTGTGAAATCAGAAACACTTTCTTAGCTATACAGACCAAACTGTCAGCCAGGAGGTTTGCAATTTGGGGGCCCTTTGGACATTCCCGGACAAAACCTTTAGTAAAGCTTTTGTTGATAAGAAGATAACATTTCAGTCTTCTTGTATCTGGTATCATCAGTTATGAAACTGATCTCGGATCACCCAGCAGTGTTCTTCCATTGATTTGTTCCATTTTCCATATTACTGGTCTCTGTTTTTCTATTCTTAATGAAGTGTTTTTATTTTTGCCCAATATCATAGAAGAGATGGTGCATACCACAGATTACTGTGGTTTTCCATTCAGAGATTTCAGTCCTTTTTGAAGGCAGGAATTTGAGGCTTAGATTGACTCTAGTGCTCATCACTTTTAGAAGCCGAAAGGGAAACACTGTTGAGGGAAGCCATGCAGTTGACCAAACCAAACTTTTTCCATTCTCAATTCCAGTGGCTCATTCAAAATAATGCATCTAGAAGCATTTTTTCTCAAACTGAGTCTAACTAAAATTAGCTGCCTAATGACTAATCATTTTAAAATCTAATCCTTCAAAATATTTTTGTGCCCTTTGTGAAAGCTGTTTGTTTTATAGTTTGTGAAACTGTTTTGAACTTTTTAAAGAATTTTTAGGCAATTGACTTGAGTCCTTTTTTTTTCACAATGTCACGTGATTCTTTATGTTTATATGGTGATGGTGTTCTAAGATATCATTTTTTGTTTACAATCTAGTATTTACTTTCTAAATAGAAATACTAAAAATAAAACCAGTGAAGATTAGTAAAATTATGACCCAGCCATCTCACTTAGTAATTTTTGCTTTCAATACATTACTGCTTCACTAAATAAAAGACACTGAAAATTGAAGTAGTAAGTATATATATTGGAAATATATAGTTATGGAAGGAAAAAATAACAAAAAAGTGGCCTGTACATGCACAGAAAACACATATTATAAACCCAGATTTAAATGACCAGATGAATATTCACGTGGTAATCCAGTGGTTAAGAATTCGCCTCCCAATGCAGGAGATGCAGGTTCATTCCCTGGTAGGAGAACTAAGATCCCAAGAGCAACTAAGCCCATGCACCACAACTAGAGAGACTGAGCACAGCAGGCAAAATCCTGCAGGACTCAACAAAGATCCTGCAAGCTGCAACCGAGACCCGACACAACCTAAAAGATAACAGATTAAAAGAGAGAGAGAAGCACAAATGAACATAAATAAATAATTAGATGGCCTGTCTTCATTTGTTTAATATTTAATACGAGCAATATAGAGAAAAAATATTATTTTATAACCAAGAAGAGAACAGTGAATTTCTTGGCATCCAAATGATGGGGTATTACAAGTGATTGTATTATCTTTCTAATGGTTACTAATACCACGAACTTGTATTTAGACCTCTTATTACCGTCTATATGCCATGGTGCATAGTAGAGTGATACCCAAAGCATGAGAACATTATGGTCATTTGCCCTCAGAGGCACAAGCATGATCTGGCAGTGTGCTGAGCTATAAAATAACCTGTAAGGGGCAAGAAAGTCACAGTAATACAGGGCAGTGAAATAAAGTTTTGGAAAATGTAAGGAAAGACACAGCAAAATTAAATCAAAGCCAATCAGATTTAATAGAAATTTCAAAGAATGGTTTAGACAACTGTGAAACAAGGTAAAGAAGAGGGATTTGGCTACAAAAGAGAAGGCTCTCTGGACTGATGCTGAAGCTACCGTAATTAAAGCCACATGGAACAGTCACTGGGATGGCCAGATGGACAGAGGAACAAAACTGGGGTCTCATATACACACACGCACACACACACACACGCATGGTCATATGCCACATGTACCGCAGACACACAGAGACACAGAAACATGCACATACACACCTCAGG
>NW_024070202.1:7028948-7214053 GCF_014754425.2 Oryx dammah | reverse complement strand
CACACATACCACATATACCACAGACACCACAGACACACACAAGAACATGCACACACACACACACACAAGAACATGCACACATACCACACACACATACACACACAAGAGCATGCACGCACATACCACATATACCACACACACCACACACACCACAGACACACACAAGGGCATGCATACAGATAAGAGGCATAGATGGTTTTTCCTCCAGCCTGACAGGCCTCTCTCCCATCTTGAATTCTTCTTGATCTCTAAATATTAGATTTTCTAGTCCTCAGGAAACTAGACATCTTTTGTTTCCTATCTAGAATTTCTGTGACCATTCCCTCATTTAAATTCCTTTTCCCTGCCAATGCCTTTCTCTCTTCTAACTCCAATCCTGCTGGTTGGTCTTGGGCCTTCAGACTGTCAAATCCTTCTGCATCCTCTGCTCTCCATTTGTGTGTCTAATAAGGATATAAAACATATCCAGATAAACTCCTGATCACCTCCAAACTCCTGTCCCTCCTCCATAGTTTTCCTTTATAATAAAGAGCAGCATTATTCATCCATGAACACAACACAAAATCTCAGGAATGTTCTCAGCTTTCAGATTATGGAATTGTAAGCAGTAATTAAATGAATTAGATCAAGAGGCATCAGTATGTACAACATGTAAATGAATTATTGGGGTTTTAAAAATACAGAATGATTTGTACAATATGCTACAATGTACACAATTTTAAAAACACACTTCAATAATATATAGTGCTTTAAGAGTATAAATATGCCATTTAGCAACTTTTGAGTTTGTGATTTCACAAAACTGAGGCTGAGTTGAGTTTGAGGTTGAGTTTGAATGAAACTTGAAATAGAGCTATGGTTTTGCTTCTTAAGGATAATCTAAATCAAATATGGCAAAATGTGACTACGTATTCAGCTGGCATGTTTGTAATTCACTTTTATTCAGCTTTCAATACTGGATTTCATGATGTAAATAAAGAATGCACAGCAAAGAAAGGGCACTGTCAAAGGCCCTCTGTTCTCTGGGTCCTGAAAGGTCTTCCAGGGAATGAACTCTGTAGAACTAAAAGGTTTCCTGAGGGCAGACAAACTCAGAATTGGATCCCTTGTTTATTTAATGGTCTGCAATGTTATAAATATTTCATTGAACAACACTCAGGGAGGAAGCATTCTGAATGCATAATAAAATCAAACAAGAAATACTATGCAGGAAAATATTGCACAGGATAAGCCAGTGTTGGCTGTATAAGAGTAATACATCAAGGCAGTAGTGGTGGTGGGCAGTGTGCTATAGAGTAGAAAGTGTCAGCTCTCGGTTAGATGGAGGTACATCTTTATCTTTCAGTTTGCCTACAGGTAAATTATTTTCCTATTTTAACCTCAATGTTTGCAATTCCTGAGCACTTTTAAATTTTATGTAAGCATAAGTGTGTGTGTGTGTGTGTTAGTCGATCAGTAACGTCTGACTCTTTGCAACCCCATGGACTGTGGCTTCTCTGTCCATGGGATTCTCCAAGTAAGAATACTAGAGTGGGTTGCCATTCCCTTCTCTACGGCTCTCCCTGACCCAGGGACTGAACCTGAGTCTCCTGCATTGCGAGCAGATGCTTTACCATCTGAGCCACGAGGGAAGCCCACGTGAGCGTGAGATCTGGTTAATAGCATGTGGTCAAAAAATGCTGAGATTTTTAAATTTTGCTAATTTCCATTTTAAATGCAGTTCTATCTATGCTTTTCATTCATTAAATGACATCAGGATGGTGTTCATTTAGAGATGTCTAAAATTGCGGTTGGCAATAGCTAGCAGATTACTGCATTTTTCTACTAACTGTAACTTCTTAAGAGACATATCTGATAGTAGGTCTTCTATCCAGCATTGGTTTCATGAAATCTGCATTCATTCTTTCAAAATTCCACTGTAACATGTGAAACATCTAGGCAGAAATCTATCTGTCTGAAGTAACATTCTTGAAAGGCTATTGTTTCATTGGTTTTCTCACTTTCTGCCCTGCAGTTCTGATGGGCATGTATTTAGGCAGATGTTTATCACAACTCCCAGAAGCACTAGGATGATGACAAAAGCAGTTTTGTGATGTGAATAAACCTATACAACTGAATGAAATTAGTATACATATTATTATAGATCTGATTAATAAATATATATATAACAGTAATTACAAAGGCTATTTGTCAAGGGTCCATTATAAACTTTCTGATTAGTTTATTAATCAGGCCAATTAACATGAGCTGATATAAAAATGAAGAGTCAGGACTTTATTACAGCAAAGTTAATGTCTCATTTCGCTTACGTGCATGTGGGTAGGCAGCTCCCGTGGATGACAATGAGTGAAGATTCCTTCCACTCTTGTCTGAAGCCATCTTGAAAACGGGGGAGGAAGAGGTGTGGAAGCCACCTTCCACCCAGAGCTCCATGGGGCTCTGCTGCAGAACCCCGCTCACTTCTGGCTTCCATCCGGGTCTACCCAGTGGGAGGCAGTGATGGGATGTCAGAGGGCAGGAACAGAAGGGACATTTGATTACACATGCATGTATTCCTAGTAGCCACCTCCAAGCAGGAAGGGGTGATCTGTAAGAGGCAGCTTTGGTCCCATGGCTTCATTAATACCGGGTTCCAATCTCACTGTTCTCTTTCCTCCTTAGGGCTGGGTGATGACAGCTCCTTGTTTATCTATCCCTCAGCTGTTTCTCCATCACCTGTTTCTATCTTATCCTTGCTCACATTTCTGTAAGTGTCCACCCCATTTGATTATCTTCAGTTGAATATCTGAGATGCATTTATGCCCTGCTGGATACATTGGACAACCTCATTTTCACTCACAAGCCATCATCCAGAGTGTATTCCAATGGCTCTGCCAAACTAAGAGACTAGAATCATCATCTCTCTATGCCCCCAGGAAGGAAAAACTGGGTTCCTGAGCATCTCACCAGTCTTTGCAACAATATGATTTTCAAAAGGGTCCTCCTGGGGACATATGTATTTTGGTATATTAACATAGCTTAAATCTTTAATATATATGTTAGTAACCAAACAGGGGGCTTCTGAGATGGTGCTAGTGGTAAGGAAACCACCTGCCAATGCTGGAAATATGAGAGACTGGGGTTCTACCCCTGGGTCAGGAATATCCCCTGGAGAAGGAAATGACAAACCCACGCCAGTATTCATGCCTGGAGAATCCCATGGACAGAGGAGAATCCCACAGACAGTAGGCTACCGTCCATAGGGTCGCAAAGAGCTGGACACGACTGAAGCAACTTAGCATGCACACTCACAACCAAAGAGGTTTGAGACGCCTAGGAGAAATGTGATGTGCTGATGTGCAAAAGCCAAACTCCAAGATTGAAATATTGTCTGCAGAATTTTCACTTTGGAAACCCGTATTTTTCATGAAGCAGGTGATATGACCAAAATTCTTTTCTGAAAAGTCAGTTAGGGAAATGTAATTCCTTCTCAGTAAGCAGCTGGTGGGTCTATTAGGACTGTGTCTAGGGAAATATTTTCTGGTTTATCAAATCAAATTTCTCTTTTTCCGATATCTGCTCGATTTTTCCTATGCATCTTTCACTACTCTTCCCTGTATCATCTACACTGGATTCTCACGTTGCTTCATTTTTCAGCATACAAAGAAAGTTCTAAGTTCCTATATTCTCACTCAACATAATCTTTATCAATTATAATACATGTTTTGAAATTTTCCAATATGCTCAACCAATTCTGTCTCTTATTCAGTGATTAACTCATTTCTAGGCCACCAAGATGACCAAGAAAATTAGAATGAACATAATAATTTTAAAATAAGACCTTTATAACTTACTCAGGATCGTCTAGAAAGATACTCTGCATTGAAGTCTTTCCAAATAGTTCAGAAGCTCAAGAATCAAAATCACATATGGCACCGAAATTGCAGCCACATTTTAATAACATTTATTTAGACTGGGTACTTTACTATTATTTTACACGTATTATCTCATTTAACACCTCAAACAACCTCGTAAGGTAGAGTCTAGCATTGCTCCCATTTTACAGAGTCACTATCCAAGGCTTACTATATTGAAGAAAGTGTTCTAGTAATATGGTTAATGGGCTTCCCTGCTAGTTCTGCTGGTAAAGAATTAGTGCAGGAGACGCTGGTTTGATTCTTGGGTTGGGAAGATCCCCTGGAGAAGAGATAGGCTTACCCACTCCGGTATTCTTGCCTGGAGAATCCCCATAGACAGAGGAGCCTGGTGGGGGACAGCCCATGGGTCAGCAAGGAGCTGGACACGACTGAAGCAACTAAGCACAGCACCACATGGTTAATAACTGGCAGAGCAGGGATTTACCACAGGCAAAGGCTTGCCTCCTGCAACACTACCGTGGGTGATGGATGGGCTGGCACAGTCAGGAGGACAAAGAAATGTTTTTAAAACCCTCAAAGAAGGCAAAGTGTATGTTTCAGGAATAAAAAATATATAGAGAGAGTGAAAAAGAAAACCAGCTGGAAGATAATGAACTAATGGAACAGGCAAGCAAACATTATAGTAATTTTAAATAACATTCACAGAGAAACTTGGAAACAAGGAGTTATACAGAAGAACCAATTAGAGATAGAGATTTTTGATAAACAAATATTTTAAAAAGAGCTCAAAGTACGGGTTGAGTAGCAAACATGACTCAGCTGAAATAAAATTAGTGATCATGCAGACAGGGTCAACAACTCCACCAGAAATCATCAGTAATGGATAAAGGACAAAAAGAACAGCTGAGAGCTAGGGTGAGCAAAAATAGAAGTATCTTATGCATTTAAAAGCAATTACAGTGTGTACATGTCTATTCCAAGCTGGAACTCTGTGCAATGCTATGTAACAATCTAAATGGGAAAAGAATTTGAAAAAAAAAAAAAATAGATACATGTGCATGTAGAACTGAATCACTTTGCTGTACATTTGAAACTAACACAACATTGTTAACCAACTATACTCCAATATAACATAAAAAGTTAAAAAATATAATGCTACAAAATGTTCCAAATATATAGAAAATCAAAATGAAAGGTCAAAGTTCAGAATACATAACAGAAGAGATAAAAAATATAATTATATATAAACTTTAAGATGCAAATACATAAAATATCAAAGAATGAGTATACCAGAAAATTGAAAAAAAAAAAAAAACAAAACTCAAAGCTTAGAATCAGTGCCTGAGACAGGGATATGAGTGCAAGTGGTATATATTGGGGATGCCAGAGAGAGGGAAATAAGACAAAAGGGAAGAAAGCCAATGATTATTTCAGTTCAGTTCAGTCGCTCAGTCATGTCTGACTCTGCAATGCCAGGCCTCCCAGTCCATCACCAACTACCAGAGTTTATTCAAACTCATGTCCATTGAGTCAGTGATGCCATCCAACCATCTCATCCTCTGTCATTCCCTTCTCCTCCTGGCCTCAATCTTTCCCAGCATCAAGGTCTTTTCCAATGAGTCAGTTCTTCTCATCAAGTGGTCAAAATGTTGGCCAGCATCAGTCCTTCCAATAAGTATTCAGCATTGATTTCCTTGAGGATGGACTGATTTTATCTCCTTGCAGTCCAAGGGATTCTCAAGGGTCTTCTCCAACACCATAGTTCAAAAGCATCAGTGCTTCAGTGCTCAGCTTTCTTTATAGTCCAACTCTCACATCCATACAAGACTAGTAGAAAAACCATAGCTTTGACTAGATGGAACTTTGTTGGCAAAGTAATGTCTTTGCTTTTTAATACGCTGTCTATATTGGTCATAACTTTTCTTCCAAGGAGCAAGAGTCTTTCAGTTTCATGGCTGTAGTCACCATCTGCAATGATTTTGGATGTAACTATAATTTTCTTATTAACGTTGTTGTTCAGTTGCTAAGTTGTGTCAGACTCTTTGTGACCCCATGGACTGCAGCATGCCAGGCTTCCCTGTCCTTCGTTATCTCCCAGAACTTGCTCAAACTCATGTCCATCGAGTCAGTGATGCTATCCAAACATCTCATCCTCTGTTGTCCCCTTCTCCTCATGCCCTCAATCTTTCCCAGCATCAGGGTTTTTTTCCAATGAGTCAGCTCTTCGCATCAGGTGGCCAAAGTATTGGAACTTCAGCATCAGTCTTTCCAAGGAATATTCAGGACTGATTTCCTTGAGCATTGACTGGTTGGATCTCCTTGCAGTCCAAAGGACTCTCAAGAGTCTTCTCCAGTACCACAGTTAGAAAGCATCAATTCTTTGGCACTCAGCCTTCCTTATGGTCCACCTCTCACATCCATAAATGACTACTGGATAAGCCATTGCTTTGACTATATGGGACTTTGTCAGAAAAGTAATGTCTTTACTTTCTAATATGTTGCTTAGGTTGTCATAGCTTTCCTTCCAAGGAGCAACCATCTTTTAATTTTATGGCTGCAGTCACCATCTGCAGTGATTTTGGAGCCCAAGAAAATAAAGTCTGTCACTGCTTCCACTTTTTCCCCTTCTATTTGCAGTGAAGTGATGGGACCAGATGCCATGATCTTTGTTTTTTGAATGCTGAGTTTTAAACCAGCTTGAGGTATAAACTTATCCAATGACTAAGCAATTCTACTTGTAGGTGTTTATCCAAGAGAAATGAAAGTGTCTGTTCACAAAATATTTGATAGTAATATTCATAACAGCTTTTCCCATAATACCCAAAACTTCAAAAGACCAAATGTGAAGAAGGAATAAAAAAGTTGAAATATATTAAACAATGCTTTTTAAAAATAAAAAAGAGCATGCTACTGATACACACAATAATGTGAATGGATGTCAAAGACATTATGCTGAGTTAAATGAGGATCTGGAGGCCACATTGCTTGCTGGGGCCACACAGCAAGCTTTGGAAGGGGGTGGGGGTGGAGAGGTTCTGCCTTCATTGGAGGGGAGGGTGGTGTGCTCAGAGTTTCATAGGGTCATACCTTACTGGTGAATTTTAAGCATAAGATCAGGAAGCTGGGCACTAAAGGAATAAGTTATCCGGGTTACTCAGGGCTTCCTATGAGGGGACCTTCATGGTTTGAACAGCATAGCTCTTTATCCAGCTATTTAGTGAGTAGCTAGGTCAGGCAGCTGGCAATGCCTTGATTCCAGAGGGATGTATTTGAAATGGATGTCTTGGCAATCAGAAGCTTATTGTTAGACACTTACACTATGATTTCAGAAAACCTTATTTCCAGGCACCTACAACTACATCATTTCCCCCCATCTATGAATAGTTCTATATTTGTTGTGCAGTATTTTATAAAGTACTCTAAGAACTGTTACTTGGTACATTTTACAGATGGAGAAGTTGAAGCAAAGAGATAGGGAGGCCTTGGCCATGAACATAGGTCAAGCATGTGTCATAGTAGGGATTGAAGCCTGCTACCTGTCTCCTAACAGTTGCAGTGTGGGGAGAAGACTTTTTAAGTCACTCTAGGACTACAGAGGGAAAAAGAACAATTTTATTCAGCTAAGAGAAATGAGAAAATTTCAGAGAGAAGGTGACATATGGGCTTTTTATTCTTTTACATTTAATTTTCAAGGTAAATGAATCATGTTGCTCCGTCTTATGAACCCAATTCTGTGAACTCCAGAGATTTCATGAAGTGTCTGCAGAGACAGCTTGAGGGTGGGGTGGATTCCAACGTGTGAGGGTGTGAGGGGGTGGGGGTCTGGGTGGGGGGAGGCTTAAACCAGAAGGTGGTTTAAGCCTGTTTTCACAAGGGAGAATACCTTACAAAATTAATTTTGAAAAGTGAATTTAAACTTATTTTTAAAGCAACTGTAAACTTAAAAAAATGCAGAATGTGAGAGCTTCAAGTTAAGTTTTATTTGAGGCAAAATAAGGACTACAGCCCAGGAGGCAGCACCTCAGATAACTCTGAGAAACTGCTCCAAAGAGGCAGGGGGGACGGTAATTATATGTGTAATTTTGGTGAAGGGGGAGTTCATGCAATCAAGCACACATTTTTTGCAGAAGGGGTTCTGCTAGTCGCGAGGAGCAGTCGTCATTATGAAGGATTTTAGTGTTTTTTCTAGATATGAGGAAATACAAGAATTGGGCCCATAAAATCTGCTTCCAAAAATATCCAACTATCTGAAGACCTGCCCCGCCAATCTCCCCACCCCACCACCTGCCCAGAGAACAGAGTGCCTCGTTTCTTCTCTCCACCCTGAACTCCTTTCAGGGGGAGTTGAAAGTCAGCAGCTGTAGTAGCACGTGATGAAAGCCTTCTAGAGGTGGAGGGCACATGCACATCCACAATTCACACAACTGTTGAGACCCAAACAGCCATTTTATGAAGCAAATGACAAAGAGATTGAGTCAGCTAAGAAAATACAGTCTAAATAAATATAATCTCACTCTAGAGTCTGCATTAACTAGACTCAGATAAAATAAAAGCCCAAAGAAAGTGGATATTTTTAAAAGACATTGTAATGCATCATTTGATGTCTGCTTGTTTTTAAATTTTAGAACAAATGACAAGATGTATATATCTGAGACCTAGGTAAATCTTGAGTTCTAATTAACTACACAATTTAGCGTTGGGAGATTTTCAGATTGGTAAACAGTTATCAAAAGGCAACCAAATGGCTAGAGAGTCAAAAAACTAGTTAGTGTAATATCATGGATAAAATAAATTATAATTATCTACTTTTAGGTAACTTCGTTGAGTCTACGAAATGTTTTTCCTCACCTAATTTCAATTTTGGCAAAAAATGTCACCCAAAACTTCAGTAAACAAAGGATATCAAGTCCATAAAGTCAGCAACCACCACAGCCAGCCCCAACAGTGCACTCTCAGGGATTCAGGATGGAAAAAGGAGGGTACTGATCCTAGATGAGCTTCCCAGGTGGCTCAGTGGTAAAGAATCTGCTTGCCAGTGCAGGAGATGCAAAAGGCTCCAGTACCATCCCTGGGCTGGGAAGATCCCTTGGGGAAAGAAATGGCAACCCACTCCAATATTCTTGTGGATAATCCTGTGGACAAAGAAGCCTGGTATGCCACAGTCCATGGGGTCATAAAGAGTGGGACCTGACTGGGTGACCGAATATCCTCACAAGGTTGACCCTAGAGAGTTAAGGTGCATATCAAAGAATGATTTCAATGAGCCCAGGCTCTTGCATCTTCCCAAAACACTAAAATCATTACCTTGAGATGTGTGTTTTTTGATGTTCTATGACAAGTTTCTTTTTGTTTTGTTTTGTTTTTTTTTTTTAACCAAAAACTTCTCTATGAGTATACCCTGGCTCCTCCTTTGTCTCTTTGAGACAGGGCCTCAGAGCTATCTGAGTGGTCTTTTCCAGCTCAGAGTCCTCGGTAAAGCCTGAATAAAACATATTTCTCAACTTGTCAGTTGTGCATTTTTTTTGGTTCACACGCATGTCAAACTGTAAAGTCTGATAATCTGTACATATCTACATTTTACATATTAGAAAATAAAAACAGAGAAATTGATGACTAGATTTAAGTCTACAGGAGCCAGTTTCTAATTTCATATGCTGTAATCCTGTTATTGCCTCTGTACCACGCATCATATGTAGTTTCGATACCGAGTAGGATAAGATAGGGCTTCTGTGTCCCCCATTTCTTGATTACAGGAAATAGGCTTCATTCAGCCCCCATAACCTTCCCTGGGTTCCAATGGGCAGTGCAGGTTCAAACATTTGCTAATGAAGGAAGAGAGGGGTTGCTGAAATAAGGGAAGAGAAGCCCAGAAACCACAGTGCAGCCTTGGGGGAGAGTCCTGGCTCCCATTCGAGTGAAAGTGAAAGTAGCTCAGTCGTGTCCAACTCTTTGTGACCCCAGGGACTATACATATATACATATGTTGATGTATATAAGTATACATATATATGTATATATACATATGTACATATACTATATATATGGAATTCTCCAGGCCAGAGTATTGGAGTGGGTAGCCTATGCTTTCTCCAGTGGATCTTCGTGACCCAGAAATTGAACCAGGGTCTCCTGCATTGCAGGCAGATTCTTCACCAACTGAGCCATCAGGGAAGCCCTCCCATTCAAGCGATACACATAGAAATATCTTTGAGCTGTTTTGCAGATGCTGAAACCTCCACCAGGTGGGCGAAGAAAACTGTATCCTGGCCACAAGCACATAGACCCCAGACTGTCTTGGAAGCAGAAGGTGGATGATGCCGGCTCCCACTCACCTCATTACCAACCAAGCAGAAGAAAGTCCGTGAGTTGACCACGCTCTGCCCCTTGAACACTATAAGACCCCTCACTATCCCCTCCATAGTGGTCACACAGTTTTGAAGGAATTAGTCCACTGTGGCCCTGTTTGCCTGACAAAGCAATAAAGCTATTCTTTCCTACTTCACCCAAAAGTCTAACATTCAATTCACTGTCAGGGTCCAGAGAACAGATTTGGCTTCAGTTTCTAAATCTTAAACAAGACATTGAACTAGACATCTTTATCCTCATTTTAAACACGAGCAAATGGGACCACAGACAGCTAAAGTGATTTCCCTTAGGAGCCCTGTCAAGTGACAAAATGGGGATTCCAATTCTAGTTTATTGAAACCTAAAGCCAACTTTCTTTCCACACACTCCACTATTTATTTTCAAATCAAGCTGACATTAAAATCCATACCTTGTTTTCAATGTGTTGTTCACAATGTCTTTCTATTCAACAAGTTTTTATTTAGATATCTAGATTGGAAGGCATCAAGGTTAAGCTGGAGATAAGTGACGTAAAAGTGAAGAATTAAGGCAACCAGCTCCTTTTATAAAAGCATGTATTGTGCGTTTTCTTAACAGTTTCAGCTGGGTGACAGCTGACCTAGTAAGGCAGCAGTCTAGAGCACAACTATATAATACTTGATTTGGTAGTCTTTAAGTTAGAGTTTACCTTGAGGGAAACATGAAAGGAACTCAGTGCTTGACTGCTTTCTCTCCCTTCCCCAGGATCATCCCAAGCCCCACCGACTCTCTGCAGCCTGGACTTAATGGCTTAGAAGCCCAGCAAGTTAAAAAATATCACTTATCCCTGTGTTCATCCAGGACAGTCCATTGAGATAGCAAAAGACTGGATTTTCTTTCTGGTTGAATTCTTGGTGATTTTTTAAGTACTAAATCATGCTCCAAGGCTAAACTCCAAAGTCTCCTTCATTTTGATGTCCTCCTTGATTCCCCTAATGCAGAATTAATTGCTCCCTTTGCGTTTTTGTAGTTCTTTGTTTATCTCCATAACAAAGGCTTCAAAGGGAATCCCAAGCCTTTGAGTGAAAGCTGCTGATGGGACTGTGGGAAAAGCAGATGGATGGATGGGAGAGGATCCTGGAGAAGGAAGACAGCTTCTGAAAGGGAGCAGTTGTGGGGGGATCATAGGCATTCTGTAACATGAAGCAAAGAGAGGAAAGAGGGAGCAGTGACAAATAAGAATTCTATACAGTTCTGTTTGCTCAGGAGAAGTAGTTGATGTTCCCAGGAGGGCTTCCTGGTATGTGAAGAATGATAAAGAGAATTGACGTGGTTCCAGAGAGATGAGAGTGAATTGGACTCTGTACCACCAAGGACAATGGACACAGCTGAGAACACAGAAGGCTGAGAGCTCAGCAGGGTAGGGAGACTCCAGACAAGGTCAGTGGTGAAAACATTCCTACTTCCCCTCAGCACCATGGGGTCATGCAGAACCTGAGAGGCAAAGACCAGGAACCATTTGGTTTGTGCCTCAGGGGTAGCCACCCACATCTGCATCAAGAGACACAGAATTGGATGGTGCTGGACATCCAGTTTAGTCACCTGATGTGAAGAGCCGACTCATTGGGAAAGACCCTGATGCTGGGAAAGACTGAGTGCTGGAAGAAAGGGAGTGACAGAGGATGATATGGTTGGATGGCATCACCAACTCAACAGACATGAGTTTGAGCAGACTCCAGGAGATGGGGAAGGACAGGGAACCCGGGTGTGCTGCAGGTCGTGATGTTGCAAAGAGTGGTGCATGACTGAGAGACTGAAGAACAACGACAACAAAACTCCAGCATTGCCGGGGCCCAGCCCCGGTGGATCCAGGGTGATTCGAAGGTGGGGGGACGGCGTCGGCATCTTTGGAAAAATACATATTTAATTACAGATATATAGAGAGATTAGAAACGGATAGTGTAGTAGGAGAATTAGTGGAGAAAAGAGGCTGAATTTCAGCCAGAGAAACGGGAGCAAGAAAGAAGTGACATGGTGGAATCAATCTTTCTGGAAACTGATCCAATTTCTTTATTTTGGGGTTTGCTTATATACATTTTGTTACACATAGGGATGAATACAGAGTCACGTGGGGGCCTCAGGGATACTACATCATCTTCTGGCCATGAATGAGACCTGCTGACATTCTATGGTCCTTTCTTTCTGATAACCAAAACCTTATTTCTTAAACCAGGCACCACCCTCCAGATAAAGTTGCATTCCTATAGGGTGAGGGTGTAGTGAGTTACAATCAAGAAAGGAATTTATTTAACCCAAGGTTAACAGGATTAATCTTAAAGGTTAATATCTATCTCTCCTATATGCTTAAAGGTTAATACTTATTTCTCCTATATGTTAGTTATATTCATTATAAGGGCAGGGAATATGGAGATTTAGCAGCAAACATCAGCCCAACAAATGAAAAACCCTTCACCAATATAATTCCTAACCAACTCACTATACTAATAATTTCTAACTCCCCAAAAGAATTTGCCTTTAGTAAGTCTAAAACATCTCGTGCCTCTCAGATTGGGAGGCTGTAAACAATCACATGTGGCCGGATGAACCTATACAGGCGGGCTAGATAACCTTCAGAGGAGTCCATAAGCTGAAACACTCTTATCACTCCCAGGAATTTTTATTGCCTTGGAGCTGCACGTTTACTCCTTCTCCAAGAGAAATGGTTATGGGGGAGAGCCCCCAGTAAAGTTAGAGGCGTAGGCGAGAGCATAAAACAGGCTCTGGTTTTGGGGTTAGATGCTCGGGAACAGGGGGTTTCCTGAGGCTTGATCACACCTTTGCATATGCCAAGCCTCCTTCCTCATGACCTTTGCCATGGGCGGAGCTCCTCACATGGTTCCTGGCACAGCATGTTGGATCTGAGCTATGCAGTGATGATTGGGATCCATATGCTTCCCTGGTGGCTCAGCTGGTAAAAAATCCATCTGCAAGGCAAGAGATCTGGGTTGGATCCCTGGGTTGGGAAGATCTCCTGAAGAAGGAAATGGCTATGTACTCCAGTATTCTGGCCTGGAGAATTTCATGGACTGGTCAGCCTTTGGGGAAGCAAAGAATTGGACACAACTGAATGACTTTCATTCAAGGGATTCAAGGGATGCATAGAAAGTGAGTTGATAGCCATTTGAAAATGTGTAAACAGTGAATACGGGCTTTAGAGAAAACTTTCAGGCTATAACACTATTATATCTAACTGTGTGATCTGAAAATAATGTTACTTAACTTCTCAGAGTCCGTAATTTATTATTTGTGAAGTTGGAACAGAAGTTTATGTCAACAATATTTTTGTGAATAAAATAACGAATTTTGTACAACTGTTGTGGAGAGTTTTTACATTTGTTGCTGTTCAGTCACTAAGTCGAGTCTGACTCTCTGCAAAAACCGCAGCACACCACACTTCTCTGTCCTTCACCATCTCCTAGAGTTTGCTCAAACTCATGTCCATTGAGTCACTGATGCTATCCAACTGTTAGGTAGTTAGAATAGGAAAAAAGGAGCCCCAAATAGTGGTAACTAAAAGACAAAGAAAGGAAAAAGCCGATGAAAATAGAACAAAGGAAAGTCTGAGGACCAGAGTGAGAACCTCGGGTGAAACAAACAACACTCGTGGCTAGCCCAGTTTACATAGGACAGGCTCAGGGGGAGGGGAAAACCATATGAGAAGGGGAGCCAAAATTGAGACTCTTTCTTCTTTTCACTTCGCTTCTTGTCCTCATACCTCGAAGATGTATTTTCCTTTGCTTGCCAAGTAAAACTGAGCTGTAACCAAGATGTAACCCTGGTCTGCAGTTCAGACTGAGCTGTAACCCAGCTCGAACATGGGTATGCCATTTAAACTGAGCTGTAACCGAGCTGTAACACTTGGTCTGTCCATCACTTCAATTTTTGCTGTGGCAAGACAGAACAAAAGAAATTACACACTCCCCCGACATCTCTGGTGCCATTTCTTGGATTTAACCTGGGTGAAACAACATTGGCTCAGCCCCTGTGAGACAGAGGCCAAGAACAGCAGAAGCCCAACTTGACAAAAGCTCAGGCTATGGAAGCTGAATGGGAAGCAAACCCAGAGCAGGGGAAGTAACAAGAAGCCCAGCATTCTGGAAGCCAAGACAGCAAAAACAAACTCAGCAGAAAGCTCAAGCAGCTCAGTCTCAGATTCGCTGAGATCTCCGGTTAAGGCAGGAGGTCCTTGCTCATATGGCTGGAAGGACATATGGCTGAAAAAATCTTAATCTTTTACAGTCTCTCATGTCTTGTTTCCTTGAAGCCCCTGCAAACAGGTGAGCAGCAGTCAGTGCAATTGAGAGGCTCTGGCTGGGGTTACTCCCCAGTGTGTCCTGAGGGTTCCACTGTCGGCTGTACTCCTGTAGCTGTTGCCTAAGCAGGTGTGGCTTCTTCTGTCCTTAATCTCCTTTGTGCCAAGGATCAAGCCAATGAAAACTGTGAGCACAGGTCAGGTATTTAGCAGATTTTCCAGCAGGTTATAAAGGGGATTCCTTGGCATGCTTTTCCCACTGCTTTTTCCTCCCTTCCTTCAGCTCCTCTCTCCATCTATGCCACTGCTTACAAAGTATTGGCCAGGTCATCATCTTCCCATTTCTGAAAGTTGTGTTTGAAACTGTTTACCTAAGATTGGGACTCCAACCCACGTGGCAGGGACTCTGTGCTATGCTTGGTGACTCGTTCATGTCCGACTGGGACTTGAACCCGGCCAAAACCCACAGTGCCTGATTTCGGGACCTAATGAAGCTCAGGTTCTTGTTGTCTCATTGAAAAAAAAATTCAGTGAGAGACACAGCAATAAGAAAGAGGTAGACTGGTTCAGATTCAGAGAAAAGCAAACACCAAAAGTGTGGGCCAGCACAGAGGGCGCATGCGGGGGCTATGGAATGTGGTGTGGTTATTTTCTAGAGCTGGGTGATTTCATATGCTAATGAGTGGGAGGGTCATTCTAACAATTGGGGAACCACTCAGTCCCTGGTCTTTTGACAGTGACTTGGAACTGTCCTGGCACCTCTGGGTGTGTTGTTTAACTTGCAGATTGAGGACCAAGGTTTAGTTGAATTTGACTTATCATCTTGGACCCATTTGATTTTAATTGGTTTATGTTATGCCCTTGGGCTATGTCATTGTTTCAAAAGCTGTGCCCTGCCCCTCCAGTTTCATGCTGTTTTCCTGAGCCCTGTCTGGGCCCACAGTGTTGCCTCTACAATCTTCTGAAGGAACAACCAGAAAATAGCTAGTCCTTGGGAGGGAAATATTGTATAATATCCAGTCTCTGTAGATATTCATGCCTTCATTTTCCATATTTCCTACAACATGTGCAACAATAGCATCTCCCAGTGAACCTGCTAGGTCAGGTGACAGGCACACATGCCTGCTAGAAATCCATCTGTTGGTGGCATCCCTTCAAGGGCAATTAGGCTTCCAGGGACAATGTTTGTCACTTTGGGAGTTAGCCCTGCAGGCCGTTTGGGCCCAAACCCTTACTACCCTTCTCCTAAAGTTAAAACACACCCCCAGATCAAATCTCCATGCCACTTTTATGGGACATCTGGTTGGTTGCATCTTATCAATTTGTTCTTAAGCCATTTACTGACTCCTACAACCAAGACGGTACTCCCTTGTAGGTAACATCACTCCACCCTGCTTATTATTAAAGTACTCGTAATGTACCTAGTGAAGTGAAGTGAAGTGAAGTTGCTCAGTCGTGTCCGACTATTTGTGACCCCACAGACTATAGCCTACCAGGCTCCTCCGTCCATGGGATTTTCCAGGCAAGAGTACTGGAGTGGGTTGCTGTTTCCTTCTCCAGGGCATCTTCCCGTCTCGACCCAGGGTTCTTCCCGACCCAGGGATCAAACCCGAGTCTCCTGCATTGCAGGCAGACGCTTTACTGTCTGAGCCACCAGGGAAGTAGGACCAGGTAACCCACTCCTTTGTCATTACCACTGTTTCTACCTAGAGTGGGTCTATGATAGTTAAATGTTTATCGTGGAAACACCCTAAACTGCTCTTATGAAGGACTAGGGGAGAAAATCAGTGATTTATGTCACCTCAAGAGCAACAAGAGGATAAGGTTTATGGCTGTTTCAATAAATTCCTAGTCTCAGAGCACAGGCTTGGACTGCTTTACATCATGATATCTATTCCCATTCATGGTGGACAAACCAGTAATGAGTTAAGATTGCAAGCCCTTAATCCTACCCAGCACTGGTCATGCTGGAGAGCTTGGGGATGCCCACCTCCAGTCCGGGGGTCCCAAGAGGTCAACTTGCCTTGACTTGTCTAGGGGTCTGGTCTTCAGAAGCTTGTCACACCTCAATCTGCTCGGGGACCCACCAGTCCAGGGGTCCCAGGAGGTTGACACACCTCAACCTGCCCAGGGACCCAATTCTTGGGAGGCCGACCTGCCTTGACCTGCCCGGAATTTGATCTCCAGGAGGCTGTCATGCCTCAGCCTGCCTGAGGATCTGCACCCTGACCCAGGGACACCCGGCTCTCAGGTTGCAACAGTACTGGGTAGGATAAGCTTCAAAAAGACTCACCCCTAAGGAAGTCCACCCATAAAATAGGAGGCCTATTAGTTTTATTCTTTTTTCTTTTCCTCCCTGTCATCACTTTCTTTCAAATGTCAAATAACCAATCCACTTCCTGGCAGACACCCTGGAGGTGCTGCTCAATTCTCTAAGGGAAGTTGCTTAAAATTCTTTTGTGCCACTGAGTGGCCATGGTATCCTCTGAAGCACAAGGAGCACTGGCTTGAGGATGGGAATTTAGGTTACAGTACCATCCTACAGCAAGACTTATCCTGCAAAAGACAAGGGAAACAGACAGAGATCCCCTATGTCCAAAATTTCTTCTAAGAGATATGCAGGAACTCTGTCTTAAGTATGGGATTATTGTATGCCCTAAAAGTTAGCCTACTAGGCAAATGCTGTTAGGCACAGACAATCAAGAGAAAGAAACCCCCTGTGAAGGCTCACCTCCTATGGCACCCGAGTTGCCTGGTGCTCCTTCCTTGTATTCAAATGTGCCCCCATATCCGGGAGCACCCTTTCCACAAAAGCCAACTTGAGTGTGTCCCTTAGTTGGACTGAAAGAGAATTTGGGTCTATAAGCCCTTCTCCCTCTTAGAACTAAGACAGCTCAAACAAGACCTGGGAAGCTATACAGATGACCCAAGCAAATATATAGATACATTCAAACACATTACCTTGGCCTTTGACTTGACATAAAAGGACATCATGGTCATATTTAGTCAAACTTTATCTGGCCCTCAGTATTTTAGGGTCTTAAAGGAAGCCCGAAGGTATGCTACAGGGCTTCACATGTCCAGCGATAAATACCCAGTAGGGGGAAATGCAGTCCCCTTCTCAGATCCTAACTGGAACTATAACAACTCTAAGCACATCTGGGTAATGGATTGTTTTAGATCCATGTAAAGGTAGGACTAAAATCATCCCAGAAAAAAAGTAATTACCTATGCCTCAGTCTCAGCAATAACTCAGGAACCCAATGAGAATCCCACTGCCTTTCTGGAAAGGGTAAAAGAGGCCCCCCAGAAGTTTACCAGTCTGGACTTAGACTCTTAAGAGGAACAAGTGATTTTAAAAGACAAATTCCTGTCCCAATGTGCATCAGACATCAGGATAAAACTACAACAGCTTCAGCAGCAGGACCCTGCTGCTTTTTTAGATGAGATGATACAGACAGCCACCAATACCTTTTATAATAGAGAACAGGAGAGGGAGGCCAAGGCCCAGGAAAGGGAGAAAAGGAAAGAGACAAGGTAAGTCCAGATGCAGGCTGCCCTTCAGGGAAGTTCTATGACAAACTCCGAGTCCCTAAAGGACAAGGAATGAAGGAAATGCTTAATCTGTAGACAGGCAGGACATTGGGCCAAAGAGTGTCCAAACCATGACAAGTCTCCTAAAACAGCTTGCTACAAATTCCATCAGCTGGGTCATTGGGCGGCACTCTGCCCTCAGGACCCAAGAGCTTTAAGGTCAAGCACCAAGCCTTCCCTCACAATGGTTCAACAGGACTTTAGCGGCCCGCTCCAGCCAGCCCACCTGTCACAGATAACCTTCACGAGGCTGGAGCCAAGGGTACAACCGGATGTGGCAGATAAATCTGAGAATTTCTTGGTTGACACCGGGGCTACCTATTCTGTCCTCACTTCCTACTCCAGGGCCTTCTCCTCCCAAACCTGTACCCTTTTGGGTGCTACAGGAAAAACAATTACAAAAAGATTCACCCAAGGACTTCTTTGTTGCTGGTATGGACAAATATTTTCCCACCAGTTTTTGGTGGTCCCTGAGTGTCCTACTCCCTTATTGGGAAGAGATATACTCACTAAACTAGGGAATTTTTTCAGCCCCTAGAGCTCTACAGCTTCTGGTTACTACTGAGGAACCCATTACACCCTCTCCAATAGAGAGGGACCAAAAGCTATGGGAGGACAAAATTAACCCCCAGGTGTGGGACCAGGGAATTCCTGGATGAGCCCACCAAGCTGAACCAGTCATCATTGTCCTCTGAGATCCCACTCAGTTTCCTAACCAGAAACAATATCCCCTCGAAAGAGAGGCTTGGGAGGGACTACAGCCTTTAATAAATAAATTCCTTGCTTGTGGGCTATTGGTCCCCACCAGTTCGCCGTGTAACACCCCAATCCTCTCAGTAAAGAAAAAAGACGGAACCTGGCGAGTGGTTCAAGATCTCCAGATCATAAATGAAGCTGTAGCCCCCCTCCATCCCACAGTACCCAACCCCTATGTAATCTTGGGAGAAATACCACCTAGTGCCAAGTGTTTTACAGTCCTGGATCTCAAAGATGCATTCCTTTGCATACCACTGCCTAAAGAATCCCAATATCTTTTTCCCTTCAAGTGGGAGGCTTCAGGAGAAAAACACCAACTTGGACAGTATTACCTCAGCGGTTCAGAGATGGTACCTACCTGTTTGGGCAGGATGTTAGCTGGGATCTCCTAGATCTGGACCTGGGATCTAATGGAAAAATATTACAATATGTAGATGACCTATTCATCTGCTCTCCAGATGAGGAAAATGCCCAATAACATGCAATTCAGGTTCTAAACTTTTTGGCAGAGGGGATAAGTCCCTGATGCTAAGGCACAGATGGTCGAGACAAAGGTCATTTACCTGGGAGTTCAGATTAGACACAGGTCCAGGAGTTTGTTCTCTAATTGAGTACAAGGAATCCTCCAACTGCCCTCCACCGTGACTTGAAAACATTTGCGAGCTTTCCTGGGGCTAACAGGGTATTGTAAAATCTGGATACCCAACTATGGTCTAATTGCCCAGCCCTTATGTGAAAGCTTAAAGGGACGGTATGATTCAATGCCATTTATGTGGGGGAACTCCTCAAAAGAAGGCAAAAGCTACACTAAAATAAGCCTTAACTCAAGCACCCACCTTGAGGTTGCCAGACCTCCCAGAAGAAACATTCCAATTTTATGACCATGAAAGAGAGAGAATAGCCTTGGTAGTGTTAACTTAAAAGTTGGGACCTGAGCCCCAGCCTGTAGCTTACTTATCCAAGGGGCTCAACTAAACTGCCTGAGGCTGGCCTCCCTGCCTTCGAAATCTTGCAGCTATTGCAGTCTTGATAGAAGATGCTTTAAATGTCTATTTTGGGGGCAAACTAACTATTTTTACCAGCCACCAAGTGAAACATCTCCTGAATGGGAGAGGCCATTTATGGATGTATGATCAAACTATCCTTAGATATCAAGTAATGCTGATGAAAAATCCAGGCCTGACTATATCCCCTTGAGGTTCTTAATCCAGCTACGCTCCTGCCTACCCCTGAGGACTCTCTCCCTTTTCACTCTTACCCAGAAACTTTGGCCCACTGGACAAAACCCCAAAAGAGATTGTCAGAAGATCCTCCGACCAATCCTGAGGAAATCTGGTACACTGATGGAAATCTGGTACAGCTTTGTCTTGGATGGAAAAAGAAGAGCCAGATATGCAGTAGTCTCCAATTTTGAGACTGTAGAAGCTAAATGTTTGCCACCAGGTACTTCATCCCAATTAGCTGAGCTCATAGTTCTGACTCAAGCTTTAGAGCTGGGAAAAGAAAAAAGAGTAGCCATTTACACTGACTCCAAGTATGCCTTTCTGGTGCTATCTGCACATGCTGCTATTTGGGAAGAAGGAGGCCATTTGACCACCTGAGTGTCCCCAATCAGATATGGTGATCAAATCCTTAGGCTCGTGGAGGAAGTCCATCTGCCCACTGAGGTTTCAGTCTCCCACTGTAAAGGACACGAGAAAGGGAGCACTGACGTGGCACGAGGGAACCAAGCAGCTGATCAGGCAGCTAAGAGAGCAGACTTACAGACCAATGACCTAAAAGGGGTTGCCACCCTAGTTCCACAGACTAATTTGCCAGAAACTCCTTCATATACTGAAGGTGAGACTCTTAAAGCTAATAGCACAGGCTTTCGAGATCATGTGGGGTGGTTCCAAAAGGAGGGACTTCTTTTTCTGCCTGGGAACCTCCAATGGAAGTTGGTTAACTCCTAACATGCCACCACTCGGTTAGGGGAGAAGGCCCTTCAAAGATGACTAGAAAGATCCTTCAGCAGAACAGGTCACCAAACAACTATAAGGAAAGTCATCTTCTCCTGTCCCACTTGCCAATTAAACAACCCCCAAGGAGCTCAATGGCCCAGCCCATCCAAAGACGTGGGACCTACCTAGGAGAGGACTGGCTGATGGACTTCACCCAGATGCCAGTTTCTCAAGACTATAAATACCTGTTAGTCATGATAGATACATTCACAGGATGGATTGACAGCTTTTCCACCCAGTCTGAGAAGGCTAAGGAGGTGGTAAAAAACTGCTCCATGAAATCATTCTGAGAGTTGGTCAGCCCAAGTCATTACAAAGTGACAATGGGATATCATTTACTTTTAAGGTCATCTAAGGGGTCTCTTGGGCTTCCCTGGTGACTCAGATGGTAAAGTGTCTCCCTGCAATGCGGGAGACCAAGTTCGATTCCTTGGTCGGGAAGATCTCCTGGAGAAGGAAATGGTAATCCACTCCAGTACTCTTGCCTGGAAAGCATTGGGCATTACTTATTATCTCTATTGTGCTTGGAGGCCTCAGTCTTCAGGAAAAATAGAAAGAGCCAACCAATTCTTAAAATCAACAATAAAAAGATAACCCAGCAGAACAACCTGGGTTGGAAGGAGGCTTTACCAATAGCTCTCCTCTGCATCTGTATTGTCCCTAAAGGACAGGTTGGTCTTAGCCATTATGAGATGCTATATGGGAGACCTTCCTAGATCTGGAGGCTCAGACCCTCTGGTCTTATACCAAGGCCATTGGGCAATTCCAACAGGATATACGCTTGTGGGATGTTAACCAGGACTCAAAAGATTCTAAAGAGCTACCACTATATGCTCCAGGGACTCAAATCCTATTAAAGTCTGGAAGGATGGGTCCCCAAAGGCTCAACTCCAGTCCACATGGGAGGGCCCCTACCCTGTAATAAATACTTTCTACCCCCACAACAGTCAAGGTACCAGGACACACCTCCTGGATTCACTACTCATGAGTCAAGCCATGGAAGCAAACAGAGGACTCAATACATCTATCAACAAGCTACAACATGCAGTGCCAGTTCAATAAGGATGTATAAAACTATACCCAACCATGGAAGATATCACTCACCCCTGGATGGACACTGCCTTAAGGACTCCAAGGCCTGAGACTAGCAAGAGGGGAAGACCCAATGCCCCTTGCCATCCCAGCTCAGCAGGAAGTAGCCAGAGAGACCTTGATGCCACTATTCCCAAAGAATTGGGCCTCCTATCTCTTAAGGGGGAAATGTTAGGTAGTTAAAATAGGAAAAAAGATACCAAAATATCTGTGGCTAAAAGACAAAGAAAGGAAAAAGCTGGTGAAAATAGAACAAAGAAAGGTTTGAGGACCAGAGTGAGAATCTCAGATGAAACAGAAGCCCTCCCAGTTTACATAGGGCAAGCTTAGGAGGAGGAGAAAAAAAAACAAATTAAAAGAGAAGCCCAAACTGAGCCTCTCTTTTCTCTTTTCTTTTCTTCACATCTTTTGGGTCAACCCACCCCGACACCTCGAGGATGTATTTTCCTTTGCTTGCAAATAATACTGAGCTGTAACTGAGCTGTAACACTGGTCCGCAGTTTAAACTGAGCTGTAACAAAGCTGTAACACTGGTCTGTTTGTCGCTTCAAATTTTTGCTGTAGCGAGACAGAATCGAGGATATTACACACTCCCCTGACACAACTGTCTCGTCCTCTGCTGTCCCCTTCTCCTTTTGCCTTCAGTCTTTCCCAGCATCAGAGTTTTTTCCAATGAGTTGCCTCTTTGCATCAGATGGCCAAAGTATTGGAAGTTCAGCATCAGTACCTCCTATGAATATTCAGGGTTGATTTCCTTTAGAATTGACAGGTTTGATCTCCTTGCTCTACTCTCAAAACTGTATATGACTACTGGAAGCTAATAGCCTTGACTAGACAGACCTTTGTTGACAAAATGATGTTTCTGCTTTTTCATACACTGTCTTGGCTTGTCAACGTAAGAAAGTTGAGCACCAAAGAACTGATGCTTCTGAACTGTGGTGTTGGAGAAGGCTTTTGAAAGTCCCTTGGGCTACATGGAGATGGAATCAGTCAATCCTGAAGGAAATCAGCCCTGAAATGGAAGGACTGATTCTGAAGCTGACGCTCTAATACTTTGGTCACCTAACGTGAAGAACTGACTCATTGAAAAAGACCCTGATACTGGGAAAGATTAAAGGCAAGAGGAGAAGGGGAAGACAGAGGATGAGATGATTAGATGGCATCACTGACTCAATGGACATGAGTTTGAGCAAGCTCTGGGTGTTGGTGATGGACAGGGAAGCCTGGCGTGCTGCAGTCCATGGGGTGACAAAGAGTTGGACATGACTGAGCAACTGAACTGACTGAGGTTTGTCATAGCTTTCCTTCCAAGGAGCAAGTGTATTTTAATTTCTACAACATGAGAGTTGATTAATAAATGTTAGTCTCTGATGGCTATCATTTTGCCTATCCCCCATGCTTTTTCCCAATTTTCTTACAGCTCTTCTGCTTTTTTCCTGTCTAATAAAAAACCTGCTTTATCTAGATTTCCATTTTTAAAGATTTTGAAACATATCCAACACAGAAAAGAATATGAAAAACTTTAAATAGCAATTTCTTGGTTTTTACATTTTGAAGCTTTTTAAAAAACCTTTTTATTTTAGAGATTTTAAACACATACAGAGGAGAGAAAATGGTGCAATGGACACCCATAAACCTGTCACCCAGCCTTGTGACCAACTTTGTTTCTTCTTTATCCTCTTTAACTTGTTCCCACTCATATTCTTTCAGCTTAATTGAGGTGTGATTGACAAACTTAAAAATTGTATATATTTAAGTATACAACATTGTTGTATACTTAAATTGATATAAGTATACCTGTGAAAAGATTCTCACAATCAAGCTAATTAATATGTCCCTCACCACACAGGTACCTTTTGTGGGTGTGTTTGATGTGAATAGTTACAATCAACTCTCTCAGCAAATGTCAAGTACACAACACATTATTATTAACTATAGTTACCATTCTGCACATTAGGTCTCTGGAACATAGTGAAGTTATAGTTTGTACCCTTGAACTAACTTCTCCTTAATCTCCCCATCCACAAGCCCCTGGCAACCATCCTTCTATTCTCTGTGTCACCTAGTTCAACTGTTCTAGATTACACATACTAGTGAATTCATGCAATATTTGTCTTGTGTCTGGCTTAGTTCACTTAGCACATTTTGCCAATTTTGATGCAGATCTCCAAAATTTATCATCTTTGCAGATATGCCAGATCCCCTGGCCATCCCTTCTTCTTGTTACATCCCTGAGACAAGACTGTTTGGAAATCATTCCCTACTTTGTCCTTGAATGTTTTAGTTCTGTTTACCATAAACTACATATCATCTTTTTGTACATTTCCAAATTACATAACAGGCTTCCCAGGCAATGGTAGTGGTAAAGAATCTACCTGCAATGCAGGATACACAAAAGACATTGGTTTGATCCCTGGGTCAGAAAGATACTGTGGAGGAGAGCATGGCAACCCACTCCAGCATTCTTGCCTGAAAAATTCTATGCTTAAAAGGAGTCTGTTTGGTTACAGTCCAGTGGGTCACAAAGAGACATGACTGAGGGACTGATCATAGAACTTACATAAATAATTCTGTATGTAACATTGGCAACTTGCTTCTATCAGTGTTATGTTTTGAGATGTATCCATGTGGATATAACATTGTCACTTTCACTTTTCATGTTGATATATGTAAAGCAAGTATATATGTATTCATTTTCATTTTCCATTGTTATAAATAAAAATCAAATATTCATGCCTATGTCAAGGGTCAACTAAGATTTTTCTATATTTTTATACAATACTTCACTGAAAATTCTTATACATGAATTTTGAGGACACAGGAGTTTTTATATGAAATGATGGGGTCAATGGTATGCTTACTTTGACTTTCATAAGAGTAATAAATTTGCTGTTCAAAATGTTGCAGTTTCAGTTCTGATGTGTAAAAAGTTTGGAAAATGTTACTCCCATCCTGACAACAAGAAAAAGATAAATAAACTGAAAATCAATGACTTTCCTCAGTTGTTGGACAAACTTCTCCTTGAAACCTGAAGAGACAGGTGAGTCCAGAGAGCAAGCAGCTCACCTGGAGAAGTTGCTAGAACTATAAACTGGTGGGAACATTAAATGATCATTTGGAAGAAGAGCTGGAGGAGGAGTGTGAAGAGAGGGACTCCTGGGGTCCCCGCGTGGTCATGGGCTTCACCTTCAGGAACATATTAAGTTCCCATGGGGAGGGAAGAAGAGGGGATTGTTGTTGTTTGGTTGTGTCTGACTCTTGGCAACCCCATGGACTGTAGCTCTCCAGGCTGCTCTGTCCATGGAATTCCCCAGACAAGAATATTGGACTGGGTTGCCCTTTCCTTCTCCAGGGAACCTTCCTGACCCAGGAACTGAACCTGTACCTCCGGCATTGCAGGCGAATTCTTTATTGCTGAGCCTCCAGGGAACCCATCAAGTTCTTATGGTGATGAGAAACAGTAACAAATCCCCTCTTGTCTTTGACAGAAGAAGGAGGAAATAACCATTCTGAAATATGTTCAGAGGGTTGTCTGTAGCAAAGGCATGTTCTCCAGTGGAAAAAACTTATCTGCCAAGGAGCCATCTCCGTATTTCTGGAGGAGGAATCCTGGTATTTCTGTCTTACTTAGTGGAGCAAGGGAAAGTTAAGGAACACAACCTAAAGATACGGACCTACTAAAAGATAGAAATTTAGTCATAAGAGAATATATCACTGCTTCTGCCCACACTTGACCTTCACACCAACAGGGACCAATTACAGTTGCAGTAGGTTTCAGAAGAAAATGCTGCAGAGGAAGAGGAATTTGAGGAGGCATTCTTAAGAAAATGCAAAATAACAAGAGAGGGAAAAACAAGAACACTAGAAGATTTTAAAGACTCTGGTACTGTGGCTCCAGAAAATATCAAACACAGCCCAATGATGGAGAAATCGGAGCACTCATATAGCTGTTGAGAATATAAAATGATGAAGCTACCCTAGAAAATACTCTGGAAGTTTCTTACATTATGAAACATAGAGATACCATGAATTCCACTCCTAGGTACATGCATATGGGAAATGAAAACATATGTCCACATAAAACTCATAAAAGCATGTTCATATCAGCACTATTCATAACTATTCATAAGAAGTGGAAATTATCCAAGTGTCCACCAGCTGATGAATAGATAAACAAAATGAAGTATTCTAACATTGGAATATTATCCATTTGTATAAAAGGAATATAGTTCTACTATATGCTGTCACGTGGAGGAACCTTGAGAAGACATTGTGACAAGTGAAATAAGTCAATTATGAAGACCACATAGTATACAATTCTCTTCATACTGAATGTCCAGAACAAAGGAATATGTAGACTCAGAGGGTAGACTGTGGTTGTCTAGGGTTTGAGGGGGCCAGAGAATGTTAACTAAAGCATATGTTTCTTCATTTTTGTGGTGTTGAAAATGTAAAATTGATTGTATTTGTAGTTCCACATATATTTGAAAGCAACAGAACTTCATACAGTAACTTTGAATCCAATAGCCTTTTTCAACTCTTTCATTAGTTCTAAATATCTATGATGTTCTCTCTCTACCCATCTCCCTCTCTCTCTGTCTCAGTCATTCTCAATTTCTTTTCTTACTCTTCTATCTATACAGAAGGAAAGTGGTAAACCTCTGAGCATATTTTTCCCAAAAATGAACTGAATACTTTTGATGATTCTATCGATTATTTTTAAAGGTATATTTTGCTAGAAACACTCAATGTAAAGACTCTTCTAACCATTCTTTTGAGAATTATAATATTAGACCTTACTCCAATATTTCTGAAACTGCATAGAAGGGAGAAGGGCACAACCTTTAAAAGAATAACTTAGCTCAAGGACATGGCATAAACTGATTGGAACCAAATAGGTCCAAGATGGTGGACAAGTCAATTTCCCCTAGACATTGAGGCTTGGCTTCCCTGGTGACTCAGATGGTACAGAATCTGCCTGCAATGCAGAAAATCCAGGTTTGATCCCTGGCTTGGGAAGATCCCCTGGTAAAGGGAATGGCAACCCACTCCAGTTTTCTTGCCTAGAAATCCATAGACAGGATCCTGGCAGGCTACAGTCCAGGGGCTTGCAAAGACTCAGACACGACTGAGTGACTAACACACACACACGTACACACACACACACACGCACACACACATGCTCACTGTAAAATGTCAGCATCTGAGTGATACACTCACCAGCACTGTGACAGTTCCAAGACCCGCATAAAGGCCATAAAGTGGGCAGAGGCTCAATTCCTAGAAACACAAACCCTTCCCCCAAATAGCTGGAATACTCCTACTCATTAGTCCATGACATTATCCAGTCCTATAAAAGTGACAACCCCATACCCTGGGGCTGCTCCTGACTTCTGAGATGGTACACACTCTGTCTGTGGAGTGTGTCTTTCTCCAAATAAATCCACTTCTTATCTATCACTTTGTCTTTTGGTGAGTTTTTTCTGTGATGAGACATCAAGAACCTGAGCTTCTTTAAGAAATAAAATCCTCCTTTTTTATTATCCTTTATTATTTGTATCATTTTATTTTATTTAGTTTGTTGCTTAGTTTTCTATTTTTCGCTCTCTCATAAATATATACAAACTTCATGAAAGCAAGAATTTGTTTTTGTTTTCTCATATAATCCCAGTAACTTTACGAAATAATTCACACACAATACGTGCTCAGTAATATTTGTGCATTGAATAAATGCATTTTGCTGAGTTAAGAAAATGGTTCCTACTTTGTTAACATGCACTATCCTCCTACCCAGAAGTTCATGTTTTATTAATATTTATTAATTTTAAACATTTTTATGAATGTAGGTAGATGATCTTATATACCTCTCCATTAATCAATTAATATAATTAGTTACTACATTACAGACTTGCCAAAATTAAGCCATCAATTTATTCCTGGGATAAAACTCAATTACTTGCATACCACACAGACACACACATGTACAATCTGGTAGCCAGCTTAGACTAAATGAGACTAAGACTCTTTCAACTGTGAAGATACTTTAGGGATACTAACTTATTACAGGCATGAAACAGATTGAAAACATGTTTTAGATATAAAATGCAAAGCATGTATTCCATTGTGTTTTCGAAGTGACCAAGGAATGTGATGTAGCAGTGCTATCTATCCCAGAGGACAGAACCAGGGGCCATGGAGAACAAGGAACTGGACACCAGAGAGAAGACAAAAGACCAATCTTAGAGCATTTTCTACTCAAGACACAAGACTTACAGAAAATAATAAATAAAGTGGCATTTGTACTTCTGATAGTGTCAAGAATAACACTGTGTCAGTGGAATAAGTAAATCAATCAAAAACCAAAAATCATCAAACTATTAAAAACATAAGATCCATCTGTATGCTTTCTGAAAGAAATATACTTCAGATGTAATGATATAAAAATATTGAAAGTAAAAGGATATATAAATTACATTTTACAAACAGAAATCACAAGAAATTTAGAGTGGTTATACTAATACCACATAAAACAGATTTGTTTTAAAAAGTCACTAGTGGTAAAAAGGGATGATAATTATGATTAAAAATTCAATATTTTAAGAGATATAGTGATTATGTATATGTACTTAACAAAAGAGTGCCAGTACACATGAGAATAAAGATAAAATTGCAGAGAGAAATACAGTTGTACTATAATAGATGGACACTTCGATTCTCTATTTCTGAAATATATGGCATAAGCAGGCAAAAAATCAACAAAGACTTGAACAAAATCCTTAAGCAATCAACCTAACAATTCACTCAATAACTTCTCAAGTGTGCAAGGAACATTTTCTACGATAGAACATATGTTAGGCCATAAAACAAGTTTCAATAAATTTAAAAAGATTGAAATCATGCAAAGTAAATGGTCTAACTACCATGGAATGAAATTAAACATTAACAACAGAAGTAAAGTTGGAAAATTACAAATAAGTGGAAATGAAACAATGCCTTACCAAGTAACTAAAGAGTCCTATTTTCCCTGTTGAAATGACTACTCAAATATTTGCCCATATTATAATAGATGATTTCTTCTTGGCTTCTCATAATTGAATAGCTGTTCCTTATATATTTTATGCACAAATCTATTATCAAAACTAAGATTTGTAAACATTTTGTCTCAGTCTGTGGCTTGACTTTTCACTTCATAACCATGTGTTTTGAAGTGCAACGAGTTTTAATTTTGCTAAAGTTCAGTTTATCAAATTATTCTTTTATGGATCATGTTTTATGATGCTGTATCTAAGAACACTTTTCCTTTCCCAGTATCATGAATATTTTCTCTTGTTTTTTTCTCTGGGAAATTTCATATTTTTATCACTTAGGTTTAGACTTGTTTTGGTTTGATTTTGGTGTATATATATATATGAAATAAAGAGTTAAGAATTTTCTTTGTTTTGTTTTTACTTATAGATCCATTAAATAGTCCCAGCACAGTTTTTTTGAAAATATAAATATCAAATCATTTTAGCATTTTTATCAAAAATGAATTGATCATTAATGAAAAGATTTATTTCTGGACCTGTATTTCTGTTCCATTGAGATATACATCTATATCTATGTAAACAATATATTGTCTTATTGACTTAAGTTTTCTAGTTAGGTAGCTTTTCAATATTAAACTTATAACCCAAGATTTTCTCAACTTTTGGGCTATTTTGATTCTTTACATACCTGTATAAATATAAAATTAGCTTTTGAACTTCTAATCTATTTTGATAAAGATTGTCTCATGCTTGTGTTCACAGGAAGGGACTAGTCCCTGAAGAGACTAAATCTGCTGATCAAGCTGCACTGGACAGGTTCTGCCCTTACTGCCTGGACTCATTGCACTGGAGATGGAAACCCCTGCACCATCATAGATCTGGCTGCAAGAAAGTTCTGTAAAACTGTGATACAGTGCTTACTTACTCATACCAGGCTGTGGGTCACGCGAATGACACTGGTTCACTCTGCAATAAGAGAGTGAATGGCAGAGGGCATGTCTTTACCCGCTACTGACTAGTTGACCACACTCAACTCTTGCCCCTTCTCAGGGTTCTTGGTGCTGCCTCAGCTCTGTAGACACTTTTTCAAGTTAACAGGTTATTGTTCCAATCAGTAGGGGAGCAGAACTTGACACCCCACAAATCTCTCTTTGTCATGTGGGCTATTTCAAGATGAAAATTATCAAGGCCCAAAAGACTCAGGAAGAAACTTTGACCTTCTCCCTAACTGCTAAGAGAATGTGAATAGAAGACTTGTTCCAAGAAGAGAACATCATCATATGTAACTAGAGCTAGCTATAGTAGATAGGAAGGAACCCAACACAGTCTGTTTGGTAAAATTCCTCTCTGTGTCCTATTGTCTCTGCCTGGCCCAACAAACACTGGTTTACCAACTCCATGCTTTTCCAGCTCTGTGTGAATTGCCTTCCTCCCCTTTGAAGTCCCAAGCCACTACCCCAACATCTTTTGTCTTCAGCCAAGGATGGTATTTAAAGTGAAGACTTCAACCATTTCGGTGAGTTATACAGTTTTTCTGGATCTCTCCCATGTATACATGTGACTAAACTTTGGTCTTCTGTTAATTTGCGTCATATCAATTTAATTCTTAGATTAACCAAAAGAACCTAGAAGGGTAGAAAAAAATGTTTTCCTCCCTGACAAGTCTGAACAGCTAACTCCAGTCACACCAATGTGCTCTTGAACCTGACCTGTCCTGTTTCCCGGTTTTCCAGATCACCTGCAGTGTGACGATACTGTGATAGCTATTGTGAAAGTCACTTGAGAATGAGCTGATAGTCAGGCATCTGGTGGCACCTGCCATTCACAGGCTTCTGGTATCATTGATGTTGGGAGGACCCACTAAAAAATCAACTCAAAAAATTTAGATACTCCTTTCCCCTCCAGTCTCCTTGTCCACTCACTTCAGAGAAAGGCACTTGGGTCACTGATAATTGAATAAGGTTGTCACCAGAAAGGGATTTTACCCTCCTGACTTCTTCCTGAGTCATCATCAATAAGGGAGTGAAAGACTTCTGTAAGCTTACTTTGAAAACTTAGGATTCCACACTACCCATCTTCAGCTATGTTATACCGTTCTTTCCCGCAATAGAAGCCCAGACAACTTGGTTGTCATATCCTATGCGTGACAACAGGACAAAAGGGGCTTAAAGTTTTAAACTTAAACCCTAGTTAAGCTGTGTAAAAATGACCTTGTCTCTTCTGCATATGGCTTGTGCAGCTGAAAAGTCTAGGTGGAATTAGAGGTGACCAAAAAAAAAAAAGAGGTGATATGCAGATTTTGTAGATAGTAAACAACAGTACTTGTGGTAGAAGCTGACTTAGACTCTAGGACATATAGTGTGGAGAAGGGACACAGAATTGTTCCCAGAGATTTACAAAAGAAAATGCCCCGTGCTTCTCTTGTGAATTGCTACAAGTATCTTATGATCTTTGAACGTGCTCTGCCAGATTTCTTGACCATAATTTGATCCATATTCACTTCACTTCACTTCATTGAAAATTGTTTTGGAAATAGCAGGGGATGACCTCAGCTCCCATGCCGATGAACACTTCCTTTTGCTGCCCCTGTCCCATTCCCTTCATGATGCCTCAGTCATTGTGTGAAGAGATGAAAGCCACTTGCCTGATGGCACAGGCATGGGACAAGCTGGACTGATTGCTCTCATTCAGGCTCTTCAGAAATAATTTTATCTAGTATCACTATGAATATTGATAGTTTTGCCTTTGTCTAAAGTGAAAACCTGTGTAAGAGGGTATAAATCAGTCTGTTGGGCTGAAGCAGCTCTAAAAAACCAGAGCTCCCCAAATGGTTTTGCAAAGTCTTTTTAAAAGCCAGGTGAGGGGAGGGAGTTTCAGGGTGTTTGATCAGTTCTTGCACAATTCTCTGACTGGTCGAGGGTGATGGAAAAGGCAATGGCACGCCACTCCACTCTTCTTGCCTGGAAAATCCCATGGACGGAGGAGCCTGGTAGGCTGCGGTCCACGGCGGCGCCAAGAGTTGGACATGACTGAGCGACTTCACTTTCACTTTTCACTTTCATGCATTGGAGAAGGAAATGGCAACCCACTCCAGTGTTCTTGCCTGGAGAATCCCAGGGGCAGAGGAGCCTGGTGGGCTGCCATCTATGGGGTCGCACAGAGTCGGACACGACTGAAGTCACTTAGCAGCAGCAGCAGGGCCTTGTCACAGGGGTTAACATTCTCAGTCCTTAAGCTCCAGAAGGCTTGGGGCTATGTGCTCATGAATCATCAGGTAATTAATGTCTTCCTTTTGGTGAGGGATTTTTACATCTGTTAAAGAACTCAGAAAATGCGCATAACATACTATTATCTAAGTACTTCAGACAGCAGCTACATGAGAGGATATGGGGAAGCACTGAAAGCTGCATAGGGTCCTGCTGGGTTACAATAAGATGGCATATGAAGCTCTCTGCTCTTTTTCCCAGCTCAATGGTCTCAGGATCTGCCTCCAACACCACCTTTCTTCTTTATCTTCATACTGCCTACATTCCCCTTTACCCTCAGTTTCCTGTAACAAATCTCTTGCTGAACTTCCCATTTTCTCTGAAACTCTCCCCACCCATTTTCCTTTGAACCTATCAGAGCCTGGCCCTTTAAAATTGTCTTCTTAACCAGAGGCTGAAATGTTAATTTCTTATATTCCCTGGACTAAGGGTTAACTATGAGGTATAGTCAAAAATTTTCCCAAAGTAACCGAATATCTTCACAAGTTCACCAAGAAATTTAACATAGTAATTCAAACTATCAATCTGGTTTATCTGACTTAATCAGCTAGTTCATATGCTTTTTTTTTTTTGATGCATGCCAGGCCCAGCATCAGATGAAAGCTGCTAATTGTAAAATTCCTGAAAGGTTTGTAGAATTACAAGAGATCAGACTGCTTATTTATCTTATGATCAGGCTCAGGCAATCCTTAGGCAATTTCATTAGACAATTCCTACAACTTTTTCAAAGATTGTTGGTTGGAACAAAGTTCACACAAAAATCTGATGAACTTGTTTATGACTATTACAGTATGGCATCACGGACTCGATGGACATGAGTCTGAGTGAACTCTGAGAGATGGTTATGAACAGGGAGGCCTGGCGTGCTACGATTCATGGGGTCGCAAAGAGTCAGACATGACTGAGTGACTAAACTGAACTGAACTGAACCAGATTGTTTTTAAAGAATATTTTGATCTTCCTTCAGATACTGACTTCACCAGTGTACCTCTTAACTCTATGCCTATTTATTGAAGGAATCTTTGGGCCTAGAATGGTCTCAAAGGCCATTGCTAAATCATCTAACTTTGGGGAGAACAAAACAGAACTTTAAGTCCCGCCCTGATGCTCCGGGCCAGTTGCATCTACCTGGGACTTATCACCTTCTGCCCAGGGGACTTATCACCCCCTGCCCCAAACCTCCCACCCCCTGTTCAACTACAAATGCCATCTCAACTAAAGATTACCCAAAACGTCCCCCCTGGCTAACGTTTCCCTTATTGCTTCCACAAACCTCTCTTTAAATATGAAGCCTCCCTGACCCCTCTTCCACTCAGCCTGGTTGTTAGGCCCACTGTCACCCCTCCTTGCCTGAATAAAGGTAACCTACCTCCATTGAGGTCGTCTCTCCTTCTTTTCTGCCTTGGCCGGAACTATACCTTACATTTATGAGCTGAACTGGAACCTTTCCCTTCTAGCAAAAAGGACCAGGGTGGAATGGAAAACTGTCCACTTCAGATTATTTAATCTGATAAACTACCTCTCTCACACTTTAGAAGAGTCACCTCAAAGGAAGAATGATAAGATTTTTAATCCTCAACTCCAGCAAATAAAGGCCGTTAAACAAAAACAAAACTCTTCTAGTTTCTGTTATTTATTACAGAGAACATTACAAATTCAAGAGCTTCAGGAACCTTCAGTTTTATAACCCTTCCAATTCTCAATGATGGAGCTCCAAGGACCTACTGAGGATCTTCCAAATCCTCTGTCTTAATTGGCTTTGAGAAACATTTCTCCAGTTGAGGGCTGAGTCTCTTCCAGTCTTAAATGGCACAGAAGCCATACTCTCAGCCACACTGCTCAGCTACACTACTGTAAAGCATCATGGACTAAAACAGTTTAAATAGTAGGGATTTGTAATGAACCTCAAGAGGTTCTTGTTTCTCAACCTTTTCCCTTTGGTTTATGTCCTTTAAGAAATATATACCTTTTTCTTGTATGTTCCCCCATTCCATCAATTTAGTTGGCTGAAATGTCTTAGAGAAGAATCATGCCAGAACTTTCTTCTCCCATAAGAGGGAAATAAATCTAGAATTTGACAGGAGTTCATCAAAACAGACAACCAGGTGAATTAAGTGACACTTTGACATCTACTTCTTGCTCCATCTTTGAAAACACTAGAGCTGATTCTGGAAATACTGATAATTTGTGCCTATTGAACCAGCTAACCCTCTACTTCTGGGCAAAATTACCAGCTGATATCAACATATTTACAGCATACTTCCAATCAAGATTCTAATACATCCCTGAAAACCTCTCTCTAAAATTAATATCCTAGAGTAAAGAAGCCCTTCAAGGCATAAAGCTTGTAATTGAATATTGCAAGTCTCAAACCCTCACTGTCCTTTGTACTAGTCCCTGTAATATTATTATTTTACCAGTAAGAAAACATAAGGGCTGAGGGCAGAGGACTGTTCTAGAACTCTGGGCAATAAACAACATTGTTTTCATACACTCAGTGTATCATACAGTGCACATACACTGTTCCTTATATGCTGCTAATACCCATTCCTGCATGTGTGCCCAGTTGCTTCAGTCGTATCTGAGTCTGGGACTCATGGACTGTAGCCTGCCAGGCATCTCTGCCCATGGGATTCTCCTGGAAAGAATACTAGAGTGGGTTGCCATACCCTCCTCCAGGGTGTCTTCCCTGGAAGAGGAATTGAACCCCAGGGATTGAAGCCGCAACTCCTGCACTGCAGGCAGTTTCTTTAGTGCTGAGCCACTGGGGAAGCTGGGATCAGAACAAGAGCTACACCTAAATCTAAATGTACCTCTTGGCCATTCTAAGATTCTGAAAGCTCCAAACTAATCTTGAACTGCAAGGATTTCCTGAGCTAATTGCTTATTACCATAATTAGATTTCAAATTTCTCTCTTGTGACCAAACCTCCTTAGTATATTCTACTAAGGAACAACAACTCTGACTCAACATTAAGGAAATAATCAGACAACATAGCCTTTGAGGTGGTAAAAGAGAGCTTGATGAACCTAATTGCCCTTGGGTATCTTGTTTTTTTGTATATGAATGTGAAGAAAATGCCCTTGGGGTCCTGGCCCAAAACACGGGAACCACCATTGATGCACAGAGTATAATAGCAAACCGCTGGACCCTGTGGCATGGGGATACTCTGCCACCTTGCCTTAGAGCCAATACAGCCACTGCCTTTTCAGTTAAGGCCACTAAGAAAATGATTGTGAGATGCCTTTTAATGGGGCTTCCTTGGTGGCTCAGACAGTAAAGACTCTGCCCACAATGTGGGAGACCTGTGTTTGATTCCTGATTTGGGAAGATCCCCTGGAGAAGGGAATGGCTAACCACTCCCATAATCCTGCCTGGAAAATCCCATGAACAGAGGAGACTGGAGGGGTATAATCCATGGGGTCACAAAGATGTCAGACACAACTGAGAGACTAACACTTTCACTTTCCTCTTTAACAATGTTTATACCTTAGGCAGCAGAAGTTCTCCTCCCACTCAACATTTTTCGCTCAGCCACTCACCTCCAATGAAATCCTTTTGTTAACTGCTCCTCTTCTTGTAACCTTGTAACCAGCTTCTCTTCTCCCTTCCATGACTGACAAGGTCTCTCATTACTGCTTGGCCCTGAGAGACCATATCCTCACTCCCGATGAAGAACTGCAGGAAATTCCTTTGGGTAATGCCCACTTCTCACTTCACTGATGGCTGTTACTTAAAATGTGGCAATAGTAGATATTGTGCTTGGTATGCTATTTCAGTTTCTTTTGATGTAGTTGAGGCAGCATCTTTACCTACAGCTACTTCAGTCCAACAGACTGAATTATATCCTCTTATACAGGTTTGCACTTTAGATAAATGCAAAACTATCAATATTCATACTGATACTAGATAAAATATTCAGTGCTTCACAACTTCATAATGTTTCTGAAGCAACTTGTCTTTCTTGCTTCCAGCAGAAATAAACTTTAAAATGGCACCTATGTCCAGGAATTATTGGATGGAATACTTTTACCTGCCACTTTAGCTATTAAAAGATTCTAGGATATTCCAAACTTGACTCTCTGGAAGCTAAAAGAAATCACCTTGTTGACATTTCTGCAAGGAATGCTGCCCTTAAAGGAACCAACAGCAGGCAAACCTCAATCATGGTCCAACAGGAGATTTCCCCAATTGATAACCTACAAAATCTGATTTAGAGAACCCCAATGATTGGCCTCAGAAAAAAACAAACAAAAAACCAAGATGGAAAATTCAACAAATGTTGGTTTGATAACAAGAGAACCTCTGGCTTGAACCAAATAAAATCTCAGCTATGTCAGAGCCAGTAAAATGCCTAGTCCTCACTACTGTATGTGAATGAAACCATTGGTCCACTTAACAAAATGATAGCCTTCATGAATGAATATGGGCAGGGAAACATTAACAGCTTCACTTGTCTCATCTGTCTGAAGTACAACCCAGGGAAGAGTGCTTCCAGGCATTTTATACTACCTGATGGACCAACTGAGGTCTGGCAAGTGGACCTGCACTATAGTCATCTGGTCATCTGAAAGTTAAAATCTCCCAGAATTAGAGCAGATGACCTTTGATTGCCCAAGATATGTGACCAGGCCTGTAGAAAGTTTGTCAAATCTTGGCTCTAGATGACCACCAATGCAATGATATATGTGAGATAAAAAAAAAAAAGACCTCAATCTTCCTCTTACTCCTCATTACTCAAATGCAACCTCAGTAGTTTCCCAATCTGTGCACTTTTTCCTTTTTTAGAAAACTTATTTATTTTTAATTGGAGGATAATTGTTTTACTATGCTTTGTTGGTTTCTGCCATACATCAATGTGAATCAGCCATAGGTATACACATGTCCCCTCCCTCTTGGGCCTCCCTCCCACCTTTCACTACATCCCACTCCTCTAGGTTGTCACAGAGAACCAGGCTGAGCTTCCCATGCCGTACTGTAACTTCTCATTAACCCTCTATTTTGTACATGGTAATGTATATATTTCAATACTACTCTGTCAGTTTGTCCTACCCTCTCTTTCCCCTTTTGTGTCTATAAGTCTGTTCTCTATGTCTGAGTCTCTTTTTCTGCCTTGCAAATAAGTTCATCAGGGCCATTTTTTCTAGATTCCACATATATGCATTAATGTATGATATTTGTCCTTCTCTTTCTAACCTACTTCACTCTGTATAATAGGCTTAAGGTTCATCTACCTCACTAGAACTGACTCAAATTTGTTCTTTTCTATTGTTGAGTAATATTCCATTGTATATATGTACCACACTTCTTCATCCATTCATCTGTCGACAGACATCTAGGTTGCTTCCATGTCTTCACTATTGTAAACAGTACTGCAAAGAACTCTGGGGTACATGTCTTTTTCAATTATGGTTTTCTTATGGAATATGCCCAGTAGTGGGGTTGCTGGGTCATATGGTGGATTAGGCTTCCCTGATGGTTCAGTGGCAAAGAATCTGCCTGCAATACAGAAGATGCATGAGATATGGGTTCAATTCCTGTGTTGGAAAAATCCCTTGGAGGAGGAAATGGCAACCTGCTCCAGTATTTTTGCCTGAAAAAATCCCGTGGACAGAGGAGCCTAAAGGGCTACAGTCCAAAGGGTCACAAAGAGTCAGCCACAACTGAGTGACTGAGCACACACACATGGTAATTTTATTTCTAGCTTTTAAAAATTAAATCTGTATGCTGTTCTACACAGTGTTTGTAACAATTTACATTTCAATCTTCTCCAGCATTCATTGCTTATAGATCTGTTGATGATGGCTATTCTGACCTCTGTGAGCTGGTCGCTTACTGTGGTTTGGATTTGCATTTCTCTAGTAATAAGTGATTGTTGAGAATGATTTCATGTCTTTGGCATGGGACATTATACCCAAAAGAGGTCCTTACTTGTACTGAGGGACAAGAAGTAACAGAAATTGGAAAACTTAACTCTTGATCAATGGTACTTTCACCAAAAAATCTGGGTCAAAATAGGGAAATGTAAAAGTCAGAAAATGGAAACCTCAACTAAAATAGAGACTAGAGGCTAGAAGACAGGTCTCTTTCTCCATATAACAGTAACAGAGCCCAACCTGAAGGAAAAAAAAAAAATATATATATATATATATATATATTCTGGCATCAACTCAGTGAATGAAAGTGCATTAACTCTTTGTTTATGAAAGACCCCTCTCCAATTTCCTCTATGATAAAGCTCTCCTCTCCTTCCTTTGGGAACTTCAGGTACTTCATCATGGTTGCAGGTCCACAATTGCAATTCTTTTTTGGTCCCAAATAAATCCATTTTTCTAAAGAAATAACTGGTATATACTTGCTTTAGGCCAACAAGTCATTAGATCCATTTCATAGCTGGAGAAAAAGGCTTAAAGACATCAAGGAATGGGACTTGTACCTCACTGCTTATTGAGTTCCTGGGTCAAGATCAATTTAAATAACACCTCCTTTTTGTAGCATTCCCTAACACCCTTCCTATCCCTATATCCTTGGTTTAATTTTGCCTTTATCTTAGTTTTAGTCCATTATAACATTTTCCAAAAATATCATATGTTTTTACATTTCCTAACAAACTTGAATGATATTATTTATTGATGTGCTTTTAAATGGCAACTTTATTTCCATATGAATTAGCTTTCAAGAATATGTTAGATTAAGATATATATGTATACATATAGCATGATTTAAGTAAATCATAATTCTGTTATCTAATTTTTTGACCATGCTAAATAGTTTTTGAGATATCTTATATCAGTTTCTGAGATGATATATTATCTTGTGAGTTTGAAGCGTCACCATATAGGAGGTATTTGGCTTTTTTTCAAGGCCAAACTCCCCTAGTTTTTGGCTTTGCAGATTCTTGCTTTGAAAACCTAAATGGTTCTTTGACTTTTCTATTTTGGCTTGCAATGTTAACTCCTGTATTGCCAAGCACATAAATGAAAGAGAAGCTCAGTGATGTTTTCTATGTAAATACATTCAGTGCATGGAATACACAATGCATATGTTACCTTTGATACATGAAGAGATGGCCGCCACTGAGTGTGTATCTAAAATGCAGAAAATTTACCTTAAGACAACGACACACCAACAACTGTATATTCCTCCTGGGGATTCCTACAGTATATTTCTAAAATCCAACATGTCAAAACAAAGGCCTACCTTTTCTCCATAAACTTGAAGTGCTTCCTTTTCCCCATAAATGTCAAGGAAATCCCAATAAGGCTACAGAGTAGGATTTCCCCTTTTTCCCAGCTTTTGCCACCTGACCAAAACCTGATGCTTTTCCTGGGATCCTACATGGACTAGCATGATCTCTTGGGTACTATAAGAAATAAAAATCTTCTTTCAAAGGCATTGCCTTCATGTCAAAACTTAGTCACCTCTATGAATTGAATTCCTTGGGTACAAATGAAACATAATCTCTCACAAGGAGGTGGACTGGGGAGTTAGTGTCATACAGAGTTTTTCTTTATCAATAGTGTAAATATTTCCTATGTGGCTGTTTCAATCTACCAGTGACATCACTGGAGTTGGAAGAAGATGGGCACAATTGACTCTTGCTAGATGGTGAAGAAGTCTCTAGAAATCCACAAATATAAACCATGTTAGACATCACCTCCTTCCAGAAACCTTCATCACACACCCAACTTTACTACTTTTAAAACTCTGTGTATATTCTTCTTAAACATATCACATATCGCCTGTTTTTCTAATTACAATAAATAAACAAACAAAAAGTATTAAACCGTGTTTCTTGAATCAATGATCATATCCTAACCATTTTCTTGCATAGTCAATTTTAAGCCAGGTGCATGACATAGAGAGTTTATCTAATGAATATTCTCTTATCCAAGCATGAATGAATAACATCTCAAATAGTTTTTGAGTGTGTCTTATATGCAAACAATGAACTAACACTTAGGTTATGAGAATGAACGAGACAAAATACCTTTCTTCAAGAACTTGAAAAATGTCAATGGGGAAGGCATTTCTACATCAACACAAAAACATGAAAGGTTAAATAACACTTGTTTGGTAGAAAAGGAAGTGAAAGTTATGGTAGACTAGTAAATATCTCAGAAAGCCTAATAAGCCATGCCAAGAATGAGGGGCTGCAAGTAGTAGGTGATAAGAGTCAGCCAACATTAAACAATGGAATGGCATGTTATATAGAATACATGACAATATGCTGTCACACAATAGTGGTCAAAATTATTTTTGTCTATATTTAATACATTCAAAACACAAAATTGGTAGAAAAAGAGAAAACCATTTTAAGTAAATCATATGCTTGCAAGCATGCTCAGTTGTGTCTGACTCTTTGTGACCACATGGACTGTAGCCCCTATCCATATAATTTTCTAGGCAAGAATACTGGAGAGGTTGCCAATTCTTTCTTCATGAGAACTTTCCAACCCAGGGATCAAATCATCATCTCTTCCGTTGGCAGGTGAATTCTTTAACACTGAGCCTCCTAGGAAGTCCCAAGTAAATCATAGTTTTGTATAAAGAAAGATCATACATGGAAAAGGCTTACTTTACATTTAGGCTATTCTAGCACATCCAGCATCTTATCATTTTGCCTTTTCATACCGTTCATGGGGTTCTCAAGGCAAGAATACTGAACTGGTTTGTGATTCCCTTCTCCAGTGGGCCACATTCTGTCAGACCTCTCCACCATGACCCGCCCATCTTGGGTTGCCTCGCGACCATGGCTTAGTTTCATTGAGTTAGACAAGGCTATGGTCCTAGTGTGATTAGATTGACTAGTTTTCTGTGAGCATGGTTTCAGTGTGTCTGCCCTCTGATGCCCTCTTGCAACACTTACCATCTTACTTACTATCTTATCATTTTACTTGGGTTTCTCTTACCTTGGGTATCTCTTCACGGATGCTCCAGCAAAGCACAGCTGCTGCTCTTACCTTGGATGAGGGGTATCTCCTCACTGCCACCCTTCCTGACCTTCAACGTGGGATGGCTCCTCTAGGCCCTCCTGCGCCAGGGCAGCCACCGAACTTTGTACATGGGGTTGCTCCTCCCGGCCACCACCCCAGCCTCGGACGTGGGGTGGCTCCTCTCGGCCGTTGTCCCTGACCTCAAACGTGGGGTAGCTCCTCTCGGCCATTCCTGCACTGCCTCAGCCTGGCACTCTCGGCCACTGCCCGGCCTCGGACGTGGGGTAACTCCTCTTGGCCACTGCCTTTGGGCATGGTGTCCTCCCGGCTTCTGCCCCTGACCTCATACGTGAGCTAGCTCCTCTCGGCCATGCTTAGTGCACCGGTCGCAGCCGCCTGCGCTTAGTGCACCAATCCAAAAGAGATCAAATTGCTAATATCCGCTGGATCATGGAAAAAGAAAAAGAGAGTTCCAGAAAAACATCTATTTCTGCTTTATTGACTATGCCAAAGCCTTTGACTATGTGGATCACAATAAACTGTGGAAAATTCTGAGAGAGATGGGAATACCAGACCACCTGACCTGCCTCTTGAGAAATCTGTATGCAGGTCAGGAAGCAACAGTTAGAACTGGACATGGAACAACAGATTGGTTCCAAATAGGAAAAGGAGTACGTCAAGGCTGTATATTGTCACCCTGCTTATTTAACTTATATGCAGAGCACATCATGAGAAATGCTGGACTGGAAGAAACACAAGCTGGAATCAAGATTGCTGGGAAAAATATCAATAACCTCAGATATGCAGATGACACCACCCTATGGCAGAAATTGAAGAGGAACTAAAAAGCCTCTTGATGAAAGTGAAAGAGGAGAGTGAAAAAGTTGGCTTAAAGCTCAACATTCAGAAAATGAAGATCATGGCATTTGATCCCATCACTTCATGGGAAATAGATGAGGAAACAGGGGAAATAGATGAGGAAACAGTGGAAACAGTGTCAGACTTTATTTTGTGGGGCTCCAAAATCACTGCAGATGGTGAGTGCAGCCATGAAATTAAAAGACACTTACTCCTTGGAAGAAAAGTTATGACCAACCTAGAAAGCATATTCGAAAGCATAGACATTACTTTGCCGACTAAGGTCCATCTAGTCAAGGCTATGGTTTTTCCAGTGGTCATGTATGGATGTGAGAGTTGGACTGTGAAGAAGGTTGAGTGCCGAAGAATTGATGCTTTTGAACTCTGGTGTTGGAGAAGACTCTTGAGAGTCCCTTGGACTGCAAGGAGATCCAACCAGTCCATCCTGAAGGAGATTAGCCCTGGGATTCCTTTGGAAGGAATGATGCTAAAGCTGAAACTCCAGTACTTTGGCCACCTCATGCGAAGAGCTGACTCATTGGAAAAGACTTTGATGCTGGGAGGGATTGAGGGCAGGAGGAGAAGGGGATGACAGAGGATGAGATGGCTGGATGGCATCACTGACTCGATGGACATGAGTCTGAGTGAATTCCGGGAGTTGGTGATGGACAGGAAAGCCTGGCGCGCTGCAATTCATGGGGAAACAAAGAGTCGGACACGACTGAGTGACTGAACTGAACTTAACTGAGCACATCCAGGCTCCGAAGTCACAGGAGTGGCTGAGAGGAGCTACTACAAGTCCAGGGAGCGGCAGCTAAGCAGGCACAGGAGGGCCAGGAGGAGCTACTCCACGTTCAAGGTCAGGAGGGGCAAATCATCCAAGATAAGGAGCAGCAGCTGCACTTTGCTGGAGCAGCTGTGAAGAGATACCCCAAGTCCAAGGTAAGAGAAACCCAAGTGAGACGGTAGGTGTTGTGAGAGGACATCAGAGGGACCATAATCACAGAAAACTCTCTAATCTGATCACATGGACCACAGCCTAGTCTAACTCAATGAAACTAAGCCATGCGGTGTTGGGCCACCCAACACGAAGGATCATGGTGGAGAGGTCTGATATAATGTGGTCCACTGGAGAAGGGAATGGCAAACCACTTCAGTATCCTGTCCTTGAGAACCCCATGAACAGTATGAAAAGACAAAATGATAGGATACTGAAAGAGGAGCTCTCCAGGTCAGTATGTGCCCAATATGCTACTGGAGATCAGTGGAGAAATAACTCCAGAAAGAATGAATGGATGGAGCCAAAGCAAAAACAACACACAGTTGAGGATGTGACTGGTGATAGAAGCAAGGCCTGGTGCGGTAAGAGGAATATTGCATAGGAACCTGGAATATTAAGTTCATGAATCAAGGCAAATTGGAAGTAGTCAAACAGGAGATAGCAAGAGTGAACATCAACATTCTAGGAATCAGGGAACTAAAATGGACTAGAATGGATGAATTTAACTCAGATGACCATTATATCTACTAATGCGGGCAAGAATACCTTAGAAGAAATGGAGTAGCCTTCATAGTCAACAAAAGTGTCCAAAATGCAGTACTTGGACGCAATCTCAAAAACGACAGAATGATCTTTGTTCATTTCCAAGGCAAACAATTCAATATCATGGTAATCCAAGTCTATGCCCCAACCAGTAATGCTGAAGAAACTGAAGTTGAACGATCCTATGAAGACCTACAAGACCTTTTAGAACTAACACCCATTAAAGATGTCCTTTTCATTATAGGGGACTGGAATACAAAACTAGGAAGTTAAGAAACACCTGGAGTAACAGGCAAATTTGGCCTTGGAGTACAGAATGAAGCAGGGCAAAGGCTAATAGAGTTCTGCCAAGAAAATGCACTGGTCATAGCAAACATCCTCTTCCAACAACACAAGAGAAGACTCTACACAGGGACATCACCAGATGGTCAACACTGAAATCAGATTCATTATATTATTTGCAGCGAAAGTTGGAGAAGCTCTATACAGTCAGCAAAAACAAGACCAGGTGCTGACTGTGGCTCAGATCATGAACTCCTTATTGCCAAATTCAGACTGAAATTGAAGAAAGTAGGGAAAACCACTAGACCATTCAGGTATGACCTAAATCAAATCACTTACGATTATACAGTGGAAGTGAGAAATAGACTCAAGGGCCTAGATCTGATAGACAGAGTGCCTGATGAACTATGGATGGAGGTTCATGACATTGTACAGGAGACAAGGATCAAGACAATCCCCATGGAAAAGAAATGCAAAAAAGCAAAATGGCTGTCTGCAGAGGCCTTACAAATAACTGAAAAGAAGAGAAGTGAATAGCAAAGTAGAAAAGGAAAGATACAAGCATCTGAATGCAGAGTTCCAAAGAATAAGAAGCAGAGATAGGAAAGCTTTCCTCAGCAATCAATGCAAAGAAATAGAGGAAAACAATAGAATGGGAAAGACTAGAGATCTCTTCAAGAAAATTAGAGATACAAAAGGAAGATTTCATGCAAAGATGGGCTCAATAAAGGACAGAAATGATATGGACCTAACAGAAGCAGAAGATATTAAGAAGAGGTGGCAAGAATACACAGAAGAACTGTACAAAAAAGATCTTCATGACCAGGATAATCAAGATGGTGTGATCACGCATTTAGAGCCAGACATCCTGGAATGTGAAGTCAAGTGGGTCTTAGAAAGCATCACTATGAACAAAGCTACTGGAGGTGATGGAATTCCAGCTGAGGTATTTCAAATCCTGAAAGACATGATGTGAAAGTTCTACACTCAACATGCCAGCAAATTTGGAAAACTCAGCAGTGGCCAGTGGAAAAGGTCAGCTTTCATTCCAATCCCAAAGAAAGGAAATGCCAAAGAATGCTCAAACTACCGCACAATTGTACTCATCTCACATGCTAGTAAAGTAATGCTCAAAATTCTCCAAGCCAGGCTTCAGCAATACATGAACTGTGAACTTCCTGATGTTCAAGCTGGTTTTAGAAAAGGCAGAGGAACCAGAGATCAAATTGCCAACATCCACTGGATCATGGAAAAAGCGAGAGAGTTCCAGAAAAACATCTATTTCTGCTTTCTTGACTATGCCAAAGCCTTTGACTGTGTGGATCACAATAAACTGGAAAATTCTGAGACAGATGGAAATACCAGACCACCTGTTCTGCTTCTTGAGAATCCTATATGCAGGTCAGGAAGTGACAGTTAGAACTGGACTTGAAACAAGAGACTAGTTCCAAATGGGAAAAGGAGTATGTCAAGGCTGTATATTGTCACCCTGCTTATTTAACTTATATGCAGAGTACATCATGAGAAACGCTGATCTGGATGAAGCACAAGCTGGAATCAAGATTGCCAGGAGAAATATCAATAACCTCAGATATGCAGATGACACCACCCTTATCGTAGAAATTGAAGAGGAACTAAAAAACCTCTTGATGAAAGTGAAAGAGGAGAGTGTAAAAGTTGTCTTGAAGCTCAACATTCAGAAAATGAAGATCATGGCATCCGGTCCCATCATTCCAGGGGAAATAGATGGGGAAACAGTGGAAACAGTGTCAGACTTTATTTTGGGGGGCTCCAAAATCACTGCAGATGGTGACTGCATCCATGAAATTAAAAGACACTTACTCCTTGGAAGAAAAGTTATGACCAACCTAGATAGTATATTCAAAAGCAGAGACATTACTTTGCCGACTAAGGTCCGTCTAGTCAAGGCTATGGTTTTTCCAGTAGTCATGTATGGATGTGAGAGTTGGACTGTGAAGAAGGCTGAGCGCTGAAGAATTGATGCTTTTGAACTCTGGTGTTGGAGAAGACTCTTGAGAGTCCCTTGGACTGCAAGGAGATATACCCTGTCCATTCTGAAGGAGATCAGCCCTGGGCTTTCTTTGGAAGGAATGATGCTAAAGCTGAAGCTCCAGTACTTTGGCCACCTCATGCGAAGAGTTGACTCATTGGAAAAGACTCTGATGCTGGGAGGGATTGGAGGCAGGAGGAGAAGGGGATGACAGAGGATGAGATGGCTGGATGGCATCACGCACTCGATGGACGTGAATCTGAATGAACTCCGGGAGTTGGTGATGGACAGGAAGACCTAGCGTGCTGCGAATCATGGGGTCGCAAAGAGTTGGACATGACTGAGCGACTGAACTGAACTGAACTGAACTGAAGTATGAGTGGTATCTTATTGTGGTTTTGATTTGTATTTCCCTAACATTTAGATTTGCCGAACCTCTTTTTATGTACTTATTGGCCATCTTTATATCTTTGGGGAAATGTCTGTCCAGATTCTCTGACAATTTTTTAATCAGGTGGTTTATCTTTTTATTGTTGTTGAGTTGTATTAGTTATTTATATATTTTGAATATTAATCCATCATTGAATACATGATTTGCAAATATTTTCTCTCATTCAGCAGGTTGTTTTTCATTTTGGTGATGGTTTCCTTTGCTGTGCAGAAGCTCTTTAGTTTTATGTGGTCCAGCCTGTTTATTTTTGCTTCTGTTCCTTTTGGTTTTGGAGTCAGGATTTTATTTTTAAAAATGTTCACTAAGACGTATATGTCAAAGAACTTACTACCAGTGATTTCTTCTAGTAGTGTTGTGACTTCAAGTCTTACATTTAAGTCTTTAATTCATTTTGAATCAATTTTCATGTTAGGTATACTAGACCAAGTGTTTTTGTTGTTGTTGTTGTGACTTTCCAATATTCTCAACACTACTTATTGTAGAGACTGTCCTCTCCAACTATATATTCTTGGCTTCTCTCTTGTAAATTAATTGACTATATGTGTGTGGGTTTATTTACAGTTACATTATTCTTTTTTCATCATTTGTATTTATTTTTCTGTTGAAAATTTGCTTGAGAAGGATGATCCTAGATCATTGAATTATTTTAGACCTCCAAATATGCCTGTCAATTCAAATATTGGTCACTAAAAAATCCCTTTTTACATTCAAAAGCTGTTCAATAGCCTGACTCTCTGCCACCCCCACACCCTTTTTTTTTGGACAGATTAGAGCTGGCACTTTTTTTTTTGCAAAGGCTGAAGTTTATACCTAGAATTAGGCTTTATATAATTGAGTAAATCTCCTTACAAAGTAAAATTCTTTCTTTTACTTTTGTAGTATGTTAGAGGAGATAGTTTATATTCTGTAAAAAAAAAATAAAAATATTAAAAAGTCTTTTCAAAAATAATTGGGTTTTCAAAGTTAGTTTTTCAAAGCTTTCCAAATCCTCCATTTTGGAACTTGTTCAAATAGCCAAGCAGTTACTTGGCAGAACATTTTCTGTCTGCTTGATTGGTAATATTTATTAAACATAATTTAGTTCAACAAATATTTGCTATGTGCTTTCTATGAATCAATTACTCAGCTAAGCTCTGGGGAAATAATAAAAGAAAAAAACACGGTCCCTTTGTTCAAATGAACATACTCGCTGATAAATGAGGTGTTTTTATAAAATGATTCAACATAATAGTATTTCCGTTGCTGCAGGTACTTAAAGAAGACACAAAGAACCCAAGGCAGTTGGAATTCCATGAAGATTGCATTTTGTTTCAACTGGGATGTTTATGATTTTCTTTTGTGATTTAGATTTAATTAGATCTCAAATATGTAGTGTTTATATAATATTCATATTTGCCAATTATTGGGGAAAATAAAATTGTAGCTTTACATAGAACTTTCCACCTGGATGTTGGTGTGCACTTTGATGAAGAGTATTCAGAAAAGTAAGATCATGGCATCTAGTCCCATCACTTCATGGTGAATAGATGGGGAAACAGTGGACATAGTGTCAGAATTTATTTTGGGGGGCTCCAAAATCACTGCAGATGGTGACTGCAGCCATGAAATTAAAAGATGTTTACTCCTTGGAAGGAAAGTTATGACCAACTTAAATAGCATATTCGAAAGCAGAGACATTACTTTGCCAACAAAAGTCCATCTAGTCAAGGCTATGGTTTTTTCAGTGGTCATCTCTGGATGTGAGATTTGGACTGTGAAGAAAGTTGAGCACCAAAGAATTGATGCTTTTGAACTGTGGTGTTGGAGAAGACTCTTGAGAGTCCCTTGGACTACAAGGAGATTCAACCAGTCCATCCTAAAGGAGATTGGTCCTGGGTGTTCTTTGGAAGGAATGATACTAAAGCTGAAACTCTGGCACTTTGGCCACCTCATGTGAAGAGTTGACTCATTGGAAAAGAGTTGACTTAATGGTCTGGATATGATGCTAGAAAGAAATAACAGGATTAATATTTGTAATGAATAACTGTAGAGATGGAGTTGTCATCAATAGAGAAAGTTTAAAGTTTAACATCAGTAACTCATCTTTTGAATGTCAGATTAGAGACTTATCAGACTTTCACTGGAGCTATTGATCTGATAGTAGGATTAGGGAAAGTAGAGCTCAAGATAGAGTTCAGAACAGAAAATATAAATTGTAGATACATTAGCTTATAAATAGGCAAGGTCATCTAAGGAATGAGTATAGATAGAATCAAAGAGAAATTCAAAGACTGATTTCAGAGGCATTTATATTTTTATTTTATTTTTTTAATTTATTTTTTATTTTACTTTACAATTCTGTATTGGTTTTGCCATACATTGACATGAATCCACCACGGGTGTACATGCATTCCCAAACATGAACCCCCCTAATATAAATTAAAGAAGAAACAGAAAAAGAAAAAGAGTCTAGGATGGACCTCCCCAAAAGGCAGAACAGGAAAGAAGACAAAACGATGTCTTTCCTCAAAAATGAATAAAATGTTTCTAGGAAATAAGAGTGGCCACATCTTTCCAGTGCTGATGACCAAGAACCAACACTGTATAAAAATAAGTATATTATTTGATTATGTGATAAAAGCACAACCTGTGGAGTGATGAAGACAAAAGCTGTTAGAGTTGGAAGAAGTAAACATTTGAGGAGAAAAATTGAGGAAAAAATACAGACAATTTGTCAACACATTTTGCTATAAAGCAAATGAGAAAAATAGAGTGACTGATGAGACGCTGGATCAAGAAAGAGTCATTTTGTGATAAGAAAAATAAATGCATAATATAGGGAGAGGTTTCACTTGAATCTAGAAGTGAAGAAAGAGTTTAAAGCAGAGTTTGAGGATGCAGGAAATTCCCTTGGTTATTAACTTACAGTTTCAGAGTGGCCAGTGGAAAACTTTTAGATGAGTAGGAATTGAGGAAGCACCCAAAAAGGTTATAGGACTTCCCTGGTAATCCAGCAGTTAAGACTCCACACTTCCACTGCAGGCACATAGGTTTGATTCCTGGTGGGGGAGTTCAACAGGCCTTGCAGAGGGGCCAAATAGAAGGGAAAAAAAAAAAAGATCATAGACTCAACACAATGGAGAGTGGGCCCAGTGAATAACTCAGGAGTCCTGGGAATCTTTTGGTAACTGAGATGCACTGAGATAAAGGGTGTGTTGAATTCGGTCTGAGTGTCACCGTTAGTTAACACTCACTGTGATCTACTATTGGTAGGTAGTAAATGAAGGTTAAGAACTGAGAATTTCATGCAAGAACTGAGTTTCGTTTGACTTGAGTTCAGAGGGGCATGGAGTCCTGCAGAAAGGTGGCTTCCACCGTGAATGATGTTGACTTTTGCTCCTCGTGGGCCTCCAGAAAGATAGAGTAGGTGTTAGTTTTTGAAACAAGTAATCTTTGACTGTCAACCATTATCTGTAAAACATTGTTCTCTATCTGGGCCCATAAACGTTCTCTTGAATAATGCAGGTAGGTGAATGCAGGAAAAATGTCTTAAACATATCTATAGAAATGAATTAACCACTTTTTTCTTTTTGAATTATGCTTTTGGTGTTATATATCAAATTCAAAGTAATTAAGAGTTTCTCTGAAATTTTCTCAAAGAAATTTTGTAGTTTTAATCCATATATCTATAATCAATTTTAAGTTCATGTTTGCCTATGTTGTGCAAAAATGTTCAAAGTTTTTTTTTTTTAACCCATGTCTTTTCAACTGTTGGCTCAGCATTAAAGAATCTGCCTGCCAATGCAAGACATGCTGGTTTGATCCCTGGGAGAAAGGAATGGCAACCCACTCCAGTATTCTTGCCTGGGAAATCCCATGGGCAGAGAAGCCTGGCAGGCTACAGGCCATAGGGTTGCAAAGGGTCAGACACAACTTAATGACTAAGCACATACACATACTTTTCAGCTGTTACAGGACCATTCATTGAAAATATTATCTTTTATACTTATTAATTTGACACAGTACCTTTCTAGAAAATCAGTTGACCATTTATGTATGGGTATATTTTAGATCCTCTTCTCTGTTACATTAAACTATTGCCTCTCTTTATGTAAATACCATACTCTCTTCATCATTTTAGCTTTATAATAAATCTTAAAATAAAAAAAGATAACTTTTCAACTGTGTTGTTAATGATCTAATTAGTTTTGAATTTCCATATAATTTAAAAAATAATCTTGTAAGTTTTTACAAAGAAGCTTGCTGGGGGCTTGACTATGATTGACTGAATTTATAGACCAATTTTGAGAAAACTGATATCATAATAAAAATTAGCTTTTTGATCTATAACTATAATATAGCTTTCATTTTATTTAGGACTGTTTAAATTTAATTCAGTGATATTTTGAAATATTCAAATTTATAACATACAATTAGAACTTGCTAAAATAATGTATTTGTTTTGGTAGTGTTTTTGTAAATTTAGTTGCATTTTCTCCATTGATGGTTATGTCTCTGTGAATAGAAAGTTTTTCTTTTTTGTTCCAGTCTAAGTTTATTTTCCTTGTATCATTGTGTAAAATCTACAGTACAATGTTGAACAGTCTTCAAGGGAAAAGAGGAACATTCTCTAGGATAGATGATAGGCTAGGCCACAAAATAAGGTCTCATTAAATTTAAGAAGAATGAAATCATATCAAGCATGTTTTCTAACCACAACACTATAATACTAGAAATTAAGTATAAGGGAAACACTCCAAAAATACACAAACACATGGAGGCTAAACAATAAAGCTACTGAACAACAAATGGATCATTTAAGAAAAAAAAAAAAAAAGAGGAAATCAAGAAATACCTGAAGACAAAAAAAATATATATATATATATACACATAATGATCCAGAATTTTTGAGACACAGCAAAAGCACTTCTAAGAAGGAAGTTTATAGCAATACAAGTCTATCTCAAGAAATAAGAAAAAAAATTAAATAAACGATTTAATCTTATACCTAATGGAACCAGATAAAGAAGGACAAATAAAATAAAACATTAGTAGATGGAAAGATATCATAAAGATCAAAGTAGAAATAAATGAAATAAAGACTGAAAAAACAATAGGGAGATAAGTGAAAATAAAAGCTAGTCATTGAAAAGATTTAAAGTAATTGATAAACCTTTAGCCACACTCATCAAGAAAAAGAGAGGGCCCAAATCAATAAAACTGGAAATGAAAAAAATGTAAGCTATAACTGATCCCACAGAAACACAAAGGAAATAGAGCTCACTGCAAACAATTATACATCAATAAAATAGACAATCTAGAAGAAACAAATCCCTAGAATGTGCAATCTTCCAAGAGTGAATCTGGAGAAAAGAGAAAATGTGAACAGACCAGTTACCAGTTCAGTTCAGTTCAGTCGCTCAGTCGTGTCCGACTCTTTGCAGCCCCATGAATCGCAGCACGCCAGGCCTCCCTGTCCATCACCATCTCCCGGAGTTCACTCAGACTCACGTCCATCGAGTCAGTGATGCCATCCAGCCATCTCACCCTCTGTCGTCCCCTTCTCCTCCTGCCCCCAATCCCTCCCAGCATCAGAGTCTTTTCCAATGAGTCAACTCTTCGCATGAGGTGGTAGTAATGAATCATAAATTTTAAAACTTCCAACAAACAAAAGTTCAGGACCAGACAGCTTCACACATGAATTTTACCGAATATTTAAGGAAAAGTTAGCACCCACATTTCTCAAATGACTTCAAAAACCTGCAGAGGAGGGAAATTTCTAAACTCATTCTAAAAAGCTAACATCAACCCGACACCAGACCTAGACAAAGATACAGCAGCAACAACAAAAATGTACAGACCAATAACACTGATGAACAGAAGTGCAAAAAGCCTCAACAAAATAGTAGCAAACAAAATTCAACACTACATTAAATGGATTTATATAATATGATCAAGTGAGATTTATCCCAGGGATGTGAGGATGTCTCAATATCCACAAATCAATGAGTGTGATACACCGCATTAACCAATTACAGAATATAAATCATGAAAATTTCAATAGATGTAGAAAGTTTTTTGACAAAATTCTACATTCAGTTATGACAAAAACATTTTTTCCAAAGAAGACATACAGATGGCCAATAGGCATGTGAAAAGATGCTCAACATCATCAATCATCAGGAAAATACAAATCAAAATCACAATGAGACCTTGCCTTGCATTTGTCAGGATGGATATTATAAAGAAGACAACAAACAGCCGCTGCTGGTTAAGTTTTGGAGGAAAGGGACCTTTCATGCACTGTTGGTGGGAATGTAAATTGTTGCAGCCAGTATGAAAAACACTATGGATGTTCCTCAAAAAGCTACAAATAGAACTACCATCCAGGAATTCCATTTGTGAGTACTGATCCAAAAAAACAAAAAACACTCAATTTGGAAAGATAGATGCACCCCGATGTTTGTAGCTGCATACTTCAAACAGCCAGGATATGGAAGCAAGCTAACTGTCCATCAACAGATTATGGACAAGATGTGGTATATACACAATGGAGTATTACTCATCTATAAGAAGAATGAAATATTGCTATTTGTGACAACGTGGGAGACCTAGAGAGCACCATGCTAAGGGAAATAAGTCAGATAGATAAAGACAGATAGTGTATATATTTCATTTATATGTGGAATCCAAAAGGAAAACAAACAAACATCATAGAAGAGAAACAGAGGGTAGATTCAGAGGGTAAACAGATGGCTGTACAAGAGGAAGGGGTGGAAGAATGAGAGAATAAGGTGAAGGAGACTAGGAGGTACAAACTTCCAGTTACAAAATAAATAAGTCAAGGGAATATGAAATGTACACTGTGGGGAAGACAGCCAATAATTACATAATATCTTTGTATGTTGGCATATGGTAACTAGATTTATCATGATGATAACTTTGAAATGTATGGAGTATTGGATCACTATATTGTGCTCTAGAAGCTCACATAGTATTGAAGGTCAATACTGTTCAAAAACAAACAAATATACTCATAGAAGAAGATCAGATTTGTGGTTACCAGATGCAGGGTTGTGGGGAGATTGTATTTGATGAAGTAAACACAAATGTAAAAAGTTTCAGTGAAAAGAAAAATGTGTACTAGAGGTATAATGCACAACATGATGAATATAATTAAAATGGCTGTACATTATATATGAAAGTTTTTAAAAGAACAAATCTTGACTTCTCATTATAAGGAAAAATTTTTATATCTTTTATTTTATATCTATACTAAATAATGGATTTTCCCTTCACTTATTGTAGTAATCATTTCATGATTTATATGTCAGTTCCTTATGCTGTACTTCTTAAATATATACAGTTCTGTATATCATTTATATTGTAATAAAATTGAAAGGAAGAAGTTAGGATTGACGATATCTTTTCCATGTTTGTGATTTTGAGTGATACATTGTCTTTTATCATTAATACAGTGGTATTATTATATGATCACTTTGTCGTGACTGACTCTTTTGTGACCCCATGGACTGTAGCTCTCTAGGCTCCTCTGGGCCTGGGATTTTCTAAGCAAGAATACCAGAGTGGGTTGCCATTTCCTTCCCCAGAGTATCTTCCCAGACCAGGGATCAAACCCATGTCTCTTATGTCTCCTGCATTGGCAGGCAGATCCTTAACCACTGCGCCACCTAGGAGGCCCTTCATCCCAGCCACCAGCGGATGCCTGTGCCCTGGAGAGAAGACCCATGCCGCCTCACCCCACTGTCCTCTGGTTAGCCAGAGACCAGAGCTGGCACTGAGGGTCAGGTCAGCCATGTGCACACAAGAGCTGCATGTATTTCACAGATCAGCTTCAGGAAATGTGCTTCTATTTCTACATTCATTAAGTTTTTGAAAATAAGGAGTAGATGTTGGATTTTCTCAAATTCTTTCTCTAACTCTTTAGATGTTCACTTTTTTTTTTTTTTTTCTTTTTAGGTTAGTCACACGGTGAATTACTTTGATTTAAACATGTTAATGGGAAATAGATGGGGAAACAGTGGAAACAGTGGCAGACTTTATTTTTGGGAGGCTCCAAAATCACTGCAGATGGTGACTGCAGCCATGAAATTAAAAGACGCTTACTCCTTGGAGGAAAAGTTATGACCAACCTAGATAGCATATTCAAAAGCAGAGACATTACTTTGCCGACTAAGGTCCGTCTAGTCAAGGCTATGGTTTTTCCAGTGGTCATGTATGGATGTGAGAGTTGGACTGTGAAGAAGGCTGAGCACCGAAGAATTGATGCTTTTGAACTGTGGTGTTGGAGAAGACTCTTGAGAGTTCCTTGGACTGCAAGGAGATCCAACCAGTCCATTCTGAAGGAGATCAGCCCTGGGATTTCTTTGGAAGGACTGATGCTAAAGCTGAAACTCCAGTACTTTGGCCAACTCATGTGAAGAGTTGGCTCATTGGAAAAGACTCTGATGCTGCGAGGGATTGGGGGCAGGAGGAGAAGGGGACGACAGAGGATGAGATGGCTGGATGGCATCACGCACTCAATGGACGTGAATCTGAATGAACTCCGAGAGTTGGTGATGGACAGGAAGACCTGGCATGCTGCGATTCATGGGGTCGCAAAGAGTCAGACACGACTGAGTGACTGAACTGAACTGAAACATGTTAAATACACGTAGCATTCCTAGGAATAATGCCACTCAGTTGGATTTGATTTTCTAATACATTTGTTAATATTTTTTGCATCTATATTTCATAAGACAAAATAATTTGTTTTTCCTCTTCAATTTTTGTACTAGGGTAATACTGGCCTTGTGGAATACATTTGAAAGTGTTCATATTTTTAAGTTTTAGAAAAGTTTTGCTTAAATTTTGTTATTTCTTATCGAAATATTTTGTATAATTCACCAGTGAAGCCTTGTTTCTGTGAAGTTTAATTTATGGGAAAATTTTAACTGCAAAATCAGTTATATAAAGTCTTTCCTAAGAGTTCAATTTCTTATTGAATGAGCCTTAGAAGTTTGCATTTTTAAGGCATTTGTTCAACTAAGTTGCTGAGTTTCTTAAATGTTTTTTTAAAATATTCATTTATAATACTTTTAATATCTGGAAAATCTATAGTAATGCCAACTCTTTCATTCTTATATTGCTAAGTCCTCTCGTTTTTTTTCTTGTTATGTCTGGGTAGGCTTTTTTTTAACATCTATTTTATTTAACTTTAGAAAGAATCAGCTTTTCATGCTACTTACCTTTATTGTTCATCTGTTGATTGTTCGATTGATTTCTTCTCTGACCTTTATTATTTCCCATTTGCTATTCATCTGATGCCTAATTTTGCTGAATTTTTCTACTTTCTTTTGTTGGTAACTGGGAAAATTGATAATTCTTGAGTGCAGGATTCAATGTTATAATTTTTTTCTTATCACTAGTTTAGCAGTGTCCCACACTTCGATATATTGTATTTTCATTTTAATTCAGCTCAAAATTTTGTCTAATTTTCTTTTTGATTTTTTTTGCCTGATGTTTTATTTAGAAATGTTTTATTAGTTTCCAAATATTGGGGATTGTCCAGATTGTCTCTTGTTGAATTCTAACTTAGTTTCATAGAACATAATAAGCATTTCACTACAATTGTGGATTCTGTCTCCAGCCTATCTTTGAACTTGAAATGCAACATCATTTTCTCAGGATTTACAACCTGAAGATCTTCTCTGCAGATCCTGGATTTGTAGCACTTATACCCCCGGAGCCAGTTCCTTATAGTCTCAGTCCCAAACTCTCACTGTCTACACACACGAAAACACACACACATGCACACATCTGCATGCACACACACCACTTATTGGTTCTGTTCCTTATTAGAACCCTGACTAATACAGATTTTGATTTTATGGCCTGGAATATGTGCTATCTTGGAAAATGTTCCATGTGATCTTTAACAGAATACTTAATATTGTGTTTTTGAGAAAATTGTTGCATGACAGTCAACTGGGTCAGGATGATTAACAGTTTTGTTCAAGTGTGTTACATTCTTATCTTTTCTCTTATTAATTATTTATAAAGTGTTGTTGAGATATGCAACTACAGTTGTAGATTTATCTGTGTCTTATTACCCTTTTTATCATATTTTATTTCAAGTATTTTGAGCTCTGAAGTTAAGTGAGCACACATTTAGGTGTTGGTCTCCTTTTTCATAAACAATCCACATTATTCCTTGTAATATTCTTTTCTCTGAAAATTACTTCCTCTTATATTAATGTAGGAATTTGGCACTTATTTTGATTAATGTTCAAATGGTACTTATTTTTCAATATTTCTAATTTTAACTTATTGTGTCTTTATATCTGATGCTTTCTGCAAGCAGCATGTAACTGAATCTTACATTTCATCCTATTTGCAAGTGTGTGATTATTAATCTGGTGTTTAGACCATTTATATTCAATATGATTATTGATTTGTGCTTATTTTTTAATTTGTCCCATCTGTTCCCACTATGACTTTCTACTTTTTGTTTCTTTCTTTTATGATTGTATTTTCATCTCCCTTTTCTTGACTTACTGGCTGTTACTTTGTTACTTTTCTTTCAGCTACTGCTTTAGGGTTTATGTTATGCATGTCTAACTTACCACAGTCTACTTTCAAGCAATATTATGCTACCCTATGTGCTGTATATCATTACTGAAATCAAATATCCTTGCTTCTCCTTTCCAAGTGAAAGTCACTCAGTCATGTCCAACTCTTTGCCATCCCATGGACTATACAGTCAGTAGTGGAATTCTCCAGGCCAGAATACTGGAGTGAGTAGCCATTTCCTTCTCCAGGGTATCTTCCCAACTCAGGGATTGAACCCAAGTCTCCCTCATTGCAAGGGAATTCTTTACCAGCTAAGTCACCAGAGAAGCTGGTGAAGTATATACCAGGGAAGTATATGAATACTGCAATTAAATATTTTTGCTTCTCTTTCTCAAGAATATTTGATTGCAGTATTCATATATTCTTGTTTCTCCTTCCCAAGGGCTTCCTTGATAGCTCAGTTGGTAAAGAATCTACCTGCAATTCAGGAGACCCTGGTTTGATTCCTGGGTCAGGAAGATCCCCCGGAGAAAGAATAGGCTACCCACTCCAGTATACTTGGGTTTCCCTTGTGGCTCAGCTGGTAAAGAATTCCCCTGCAATATGGGAGACCTCAGTTCAGTCCCTGGGTTGGGAAGATCCTCAGAGACAGGAAAGGCTACCCACTCCAGTATTCTGGCTTAGAGAATTCCATGGTCTGTATAGTCCTTGGGGTCACAAAGAGTCAGACACGGCTGAGTGACTTTTACTTTCATTTTCTTCTTCCCCAAACTCTACATTTTTTCATTGGATTTAGTTCCATATATGTTATAAACCTCAAAATACATTCATGTTTTATTCTTTTGCAGAAATAATTGGTTATATTTTAAGGAAATTTTAAAAATCATAAATATTTTTATATCTGTCTATACAATTACTATTCCTACTGTTATTTATTCTGTTGTTTAAATCCAGCTTTCTATGTGATATATTTTTTTTGTTGTTATTTCTTTAAGATTTCTTGTAACATTTATTTTAGCACAGGTGGCTGGTAATGAAATCTAAGATTTTCTAAGTCTGAAAAAATCTTTGATTTGCATTCCTTTTCTAAAGATATGTGACTGGGTATAGCATTCTAGCACGAGTATATTTTCATTTTAGTGCTTTAAAGTCGTTGTTCCACTGTCTTTGACTTGAATGATTTGTGAAAAGAAGTCTACTTTTTTGTGTCATTCTTGCACCTCTGAGGATAATGTGATCTATTTTCTCTGATAGCTTTAAAATTTTGTTTTTATCAATGTTTTTAGCACTTTGATTATCATGTGACTTGGTGTCATTTTTAAATACTTCCTCTCCCTGTAAATTACAGTTTTTACATCAACAAATCTGGAAATTTTTCATCCATTATTTCTTCTAATATCTGAAGCTTACCTTTAGGAACTCTAGTTACAAATTCAATTGTCCTCTTAAACTGTCCCAGTGTTTGATATTGCTCTGTTCGTTTGATGTGATTGTTTTTCATTCTGTATTTCACTCTGAGTAGTTTCTGTTGCCATGTTTTCCAGTTCTTCTGGGAAGGTGGGCCCTTCCCCCATATTGGTACTGCTCTGCTGCTGGGGGCCTGGGGCCCCAAGGAAAAAGGAATTTTCCACTTTGCTTCCTCCTGGCAGGGCTCGTGATTTGTCTTCCTTCCCGATGTCAAGCCAGACTGGCCTGTATCAGTGGACCTCCCGTTTGACCCAGGATAGGAATGAAGCTCCCTGGATCACCTACTTCTGTGTGTTTAGGTCAGGAAATGCTCAGTTCTGCTCACTTTCTTGGGTTGGACATAAGACGTTCCACTATCGTTTTGTTTTTCCAATTATAGGGTCCCAACACAGTTGATGTTAACATCTTTCAAGTTCTTGGTTCCTCTTGCATTGTTTCCAGTATTTTTATTTGTGAGGAAATATAGGCAGAAACAGTTCTATTCCATCTTGTCCAGTTTTGAGATCCTCTGCTCGTCTTCTCATTTGTAAAATGGGCATAACGACAAAACATACCTTATGGGGTAATAGAAACAATGCTGGTGCTTCTTCAGTATGCAGTCACTGTTCACTACTGCCTTTTCACCCCCTCTCATCTCATTTCCTTGTTCTATTCTGCCCCTGTCATTTTCCCAATTTTCCCCCCAAAACCATAACTGCTACACACCTGGCAACCATAATTTGGCACCACGTTGCAAGTATTATGTAACTATAACCTATTTGGAATTTTATCAAACTTAGTATTTAGTTAGGGCTAAAAGGATAAGTATAGAAGGAGACATAAAAAGGGAATTTACCCTTTTCTACATTGTTATACTTTATAAAGCATCTATACCACCTAACCTGTTGTTTTGTTGTCTGTACAGCATTCCTCCTGTTATCCTGAGAGATTCACATGACTGAGCACACTGGAATCTAGTCAATTAAGACCTGTGAAGGTTTTGACTTTCAAGTACTTTTTGTCTTTGTTTCTTCCTTTCTTTCTTCTATCTTTCATCTAGGCATTCTTTGGAGCTTTGAACAGAGATTCAAATTATATGGGTACAGATATAAAGAATAATAATTTTCTACTGAGAAAACTGTTTTCAGTGAAGAAATTTTGCTCAATATTATTTTGAGACTCAAAGAAATAAAAAGTTGGTAGGTTATATATGAACAATTAATTATTTTGCATTTATTAAGCCCCAAGAAAGGGATAAAAAAAGATAACATAATTGAGTGGCAGAGAAAGAATTATGTCAGACATTAAAGATGCCCTGATACCCTGTCACTTGATATTGGTTTTCTGTCCCAAGTGCTGTGAAGTGTGTAATACATTCTGATGGGCAGATGGATGGGAGAGTTTGATATATTGACACAGTACTAATAACCCAGCAGGCACCAAGATGAATGGCACATTATGTTTAGTGAAAGCAGACACCATTCTTCATGTACCTACTTATCTGAATTCAAAAAAAAGAAGAATAAAATGTAGGTCCTTGAGAACTTCTCTTTAAATAAGTTAAAGTTAATGTTTTTATAAATAATTACTGATGAAATAGAATAGTTAAACTCTAGTGGCAAAGATCTACACTGATTCCTATAATTAATGGACATATTCTTATCTCTGAGACAGGGGAGTGGTAAAATATTATAAGAGGTTTTAAGTATGTATTAAATATCAGAATTTATCTCAGGACTCATTACATTTAGTAGTTCATTTATTTCTAACAATAACACCACAAAAGATAGGTGGCATTATTTTGGCTTAACTAAAAAAAGAAATATAGACTTAGATAAATTAAGTAAATTTCTCAAGGTAGCAGTTATTAAAATAAGAGATTTCACTCAGTGAAGTTCTGAGTCAAAACTTGTGGCACTTGAGGAATATCTGATATTCCTCTAGTCTGCTAGTCTGAGGCAAGAAGTACACAAAATCAGAACTCCCCTGGTGGTCCACTGGTTAAGACCACACTTCCACAGCAGGGGCACCAGTTTGATCCCTGGTCAAGGAACTAAGTTCCCACAAGGTGCACGGCACAACCAAAAGCAAAACAGAAGTACAGTAGATAATCTAGGCTATTTTATAGTGTTGTAAAACAAGAAATTTAACAACATGATATTGGTGCCAATGAGAAGAAGCTTCTTTGGGCACACATGGAACAATATGAACATTAAAATAATAATGCAATTTATGAAAACACTGTGAGAATAAAGTTCTTCTGTCAATGATGATAATTGACTGATTTCACTCTCTCATCTGAAATGATGATATTTATAAGAATTATGCAGATAGAGTCAGGTATTAAACATCATGCAAAACAAGTGACTTATAATAGATAAAGAAACAGAATGACAGGCTTTGTTTACTATCTGGAGAGTTCCCAGTTCAATCCACCCAAAGCTAGGGGAGACCAAGATTTCAGAAGAGACATCAGATTGAGAAAGCAGAGGTAGGGTCTGGTAAGATTAGGGTGAGTGGAGTTCCCAAAGTAGAGAACTGGAAAGAATAAAGTTGCAAATAGAGTCTTCAGAAACCTGAAGAGATTTTCAAATCTCCAGCTGAGCACTAAACAGTGCTTGCACATGGAGAGGTTACCTGAGGTCTAGGGGTGAAGCACCTAAAGTTCCAAGGAGTAAATCTGCAGAGCTCACACACAGCTAGATTTCGTTTGCATTCACAATAGGGAGAATGTGTGAAAAACTACCCAAGGCCAGGAAAAAAAACAATGGAATGTATTACTGAGAAAAATGACCAATGAAAACACAAGGAGGCTTACTTGATGTTTTCATCAGCAGCTTCAGGTTGGCTATTCAGGTTACTACTCCAACACTGGATTAGTCCTAAACTAAATGCTGCTCTGGTTTTTCCTAATGTATTCTAAAAGCAAGCGTCAAAACAATTAAACCATCTCAAGTAATTGACAGAGTCCTAAAATATAGTTTAATAATATTTATAGAATTTAAAAAATTTCTATCCAATAAGGTAATATTCACAGAATCTGCCAAAAAAGAAATAATTATCAGGCCTATAAAAATACAGAAAACTGTAAACTATAATGAAAAGAAAAAGCAGTACATTGAAGTTAACTCACAAATGACTTGATGTTAGAATATAAAGACAACAAAGCTATTATTAAAGATAGGAAACTTCAAGATCAGTGAACCTGAAACAGTACAAACTATCTCCAATAACATGCAGAGTATTAAGAAAAAAATTGAAAAAAATTAACAAAGCATCATAGAATAGTAAGATGATTCAAGAAGCCAATGTATTTGTAATTTGAGTGCTCAGTGGAGAAAGGATACAAATATTTGAAAAAAAAAAAAAAAACAGTTGGAAATTTCCCAAATTTGTTTTTCTTGAATATAATAATATCTACAAAGAAATAGCAATTATAAAAAAGAACCAAATGGAAATTTTAAAGTGAAAATTACAATAACAGAAATTTTTTAAATCTTATGGGCTTAATATTAGCATGGAGATCACAAGATAGAATCAGCAAATTTGAATACAATTCAAGAGGATTTATCCAATCTGAACAGTGGAGGTAAAATTATATAAAGTCTCAGGGGACTTGTGGGGCAACACCTGAAGCATGCATCATCAGAATGGCAGTATCAGAAGGAAAAGAGATGAAGAGTGAAGCTGGAAGAGACAGTGTCAGATCCCACAGGTCAAGGGCTCAGTCCCCCAAGACTGCTCACTCCCCATCCCTGCTTCAGATACAAGCTGCTTGTCCAAGTTCTCCTCCATACCTCTGACCAACCACCTACAGATGGGAGATTTCCAGGACTCCCCCTTGGGTTTGATTAATTTGCTAGAGCAACTAACAGAATTCAGGGAACCATTTTGCTTACCAGATTTCCAGGATTTTTAAATAAAGGAGTATAACTCAAGAACAGACAGATGGAAGGGAGGCATAGGGCAAGGTGTGGGAACAGGCTGAGGGTTCAGAGTTAGGTAAAATAGAGACAGCACCTTGTATCAATGCTCAGGTAGCCTCCAAGCAAGGTACAGCAGACTTAAGCTATAATTCGTTAATAAATTCTACTCTGGAACTAGGGCACTGCTTGGGAATGTGGGCTGACATCTTCAAGCATGCTGCCACACCCAGGAAGGTTGGTCATGACCAAGGTAAAAAATGCCACACATCTTTCCAACCATTTTGTGTTGCCTTTTCCTAAATTCAGCATGTGCTTGCTTGTTATTAACTTTTGACACTTTTCTAGGTTCCTAACAAAATTGGTTCTGATAGTTTCTGCTTATTTTTTGACATTTTCATTCATTTTCCTGATGCTACTTTGTCAGTGATTTTTAAGTAGTTTATTTTCTTGTGACTTGGAAGGAAATCAGGGTTGGAGAAGGTAACTCAGGGCCAAATATCATAATGAATTATACTGAGATCATAGGAGTGAAACACGATAAATACACTTCTTTGGGGAAGTCTGCTTATCGCTTCCATTTAATATGATTGTTGCAATAGGAAGACCATCAGGTTTAGCAGGAACAGACCATTTTATGATCTCTCCTCTTGTTATCTTAGTGACCTTTCATTTAAATTCTTTGAACACATTTCCCTTTTCTAGGATGTTAATAGGCTTCCCTTGTGGCTCAGACTGTAAAGAATCCGCTGGCAATGTAGGAGATGCGAGTTCAATCCCTGGGTTGTGAAGATCTCCTGGAGAAGGGAATGGCTACCCGATTCAGTATTCTTGCCTGGAGAATCCCATGGACAGAGGAGGCTGGCAAACTAGAGTCCATGGGGTTTCAAACAGTCAGACATGACTGAGTGACTAACTTGCACAAATGATATTAATAACTAACACTTTTCTAAAGATACACTGAAATGAAAAAGAAAAACTGAGGTAACTAACATATGAAGTTCTACTAAACCAATTTGTAAGAATAATAATGCATTCTCCTACCTAAGTATCATCACAGTTTCTATCAAAGGACATAATTTCTTCCATCGTATTTTTCAATTTGAAATTTTTATACGAAACCAGGTGAAAAATCAAAGTGACTTTGGTGGGACCACATGGTGTTTCACAAGGGGAGGGTCTGTTCCACTTACTAAAATGTCTATAGATGGAAGAAAGAAAGACATAGAAAAACCTCAATGGATCTGTCCTGGAATATATGAGTACAGTCATTTTTCACTTTTACTTCATTCTACATGGGTGCGCATAACTAAAAGAAGAAAAAAATAACTCAGAAATGTCAGCACCAGTGAATTATTTAGCTTTGGTTCAGGAAAGTTCACTTTATTTCATTTAAAAGTTATCAGAGACTTTACCTCCCCAAAAGGCTTTGTACTTGATAGCTTGAAAGTTTTGAGTTCACGTAAGGCAAATCCTTCAAACTAGGCTTCAAGTACATGTGAACTGAGAACTTACAGATATACAAGCTGGGTTTAGAAAAGGCAGAGGAACCAGAATTCAAATTGTTGACAACCACAGGATCATATGAAACCAAGGGAATGCCAGAAAACATCTACTTCTGCTTCACTGACTACGCTAAAACCTTTGACTATGTGGCTCTCAATAACTGTGGAAAATTCTTAAAGAGATGGGAATACCAGGCCACCTTACCTGTCTCCTGGGAAACTTGTGTGCAGGTCAAGAAGCAACAGTTAGAACCGGACATGGAACAATGGACTGGTTCAAAATTGAGAAAGGTCAAAGCTGTATATTGTCACCCTGCTTATTTTAACTTCTGTGCAGAGTATATCATGCCAAATGCTGGGCTGGATGAATCGCATGCTGGAATTAAGTTTACCAGGAGGATATCAACAACCTCATATATGCACATAATACCACTCTGATGGCAGAAAGCAAAGAGGAACTAAAGAGCCTTTTTGATGAGGGTGACAGAAGAGAGTGAAAAAGTTGGCTTAAAACTCAACATTCAAAAAAACTAAGGTCATTACCTTAGTTCCATCTGGTTCCATCACCTCATGGCAAATAGATGGGTAAAAAGTGGAAATGGTAACAGATTTTAATTTCCTGGTCTCCAAAATCACTGTGGATAATGACTGCAGCTACAAACTTAAAAGATGCTTGCTCCTTCCAAAAATCCTATGACAAACCTAACAGTGTATTAAAAAGCAGAGACATCGTTTTGCTAACAAAGGTCCATACAGTCAAAGCTATAGTTTTTCCAGTAGTCATGTAAGGATGTGAGAGTTGGACCATAAAGAAGGTGGAGCACTGAAGAACTGATGCTTTCAACTATGGTGCTGGAGAAGACTCTTGAGAGTCCCTTGGACAGCAAGGAAATCAAGCCAGTTAATCCAAAAGGATATCAACCCTGAATAGTCATTGGAAAGACTGATGCTGAAGCTGAAACTCCAATACTTTGGTCACCTGATGCAAAGAGCTGACTCATTGGAAAAGACCCTGATGCTGGCAAAGGTTGAGGGCAAAAGGAGAAGGCAGTGACAAATAATGATATAGTTGGAAGGCATCACTGACTCAATGAGCGTGAGTTTGAGCAAACTCTGGGTGATAGTGAAGGACAGGGAAGCCTGGTGCGCTGCAGTCCATGAGTTACAGAGCAACGGCTGAACAACAACAAGGCAAACTGTCCTTTTGGTTATGTGAGGAAATCAAAGAGAACTTCCTCATAACATCTGCAAGGCAAAAACATCCTAGGGACAGTTTCAATACTCTAAAAGTAAGGTATCTGGTTTCTCAATCAGTGCAGTGTATGAGGGCTTACAGCAGAGCTCCTGTGCATGTACTGATCTATAATTTGACAACAGGACCCTCAGACTTGAGGGCAGCAGGCAAATATTGTTCTGTTTGGGTTCAAATTCATGAGGTGATCATTTCTAGTAGTGAAAGGCACCAGTGGAAAACCCATGCTACACTTTAGCATTGAAAGATAATTTTAAAAATCCTGCTTCAGACATATTTTCAAACTTTTTAATGTAGAAAATTTCCATCATATAAAAAAGTAGAGAGAATACTGAAATACACCACAAAGATGTAAAATTCTTTACACTTGATTAATCTTGTTTCAACTTACCTCTCCTGTTGCTCAGTTTCTACACACACACACACACACACACACACACACACACACTCACACACAGATTATTTTAAAGTAAATCCCAGAGAGTTTATCAGGTCATCCAATGATGACCTAAGAATGCTTCTCCTAAAGATAAGAGATCTATTTTAAATATAAGTTAAATACTATCACAACTGAAAATAATAATTCTATATTATCTTTAAATATTCAACTAGTATTTAAATTTATTGTTTCACTTTTTAAAGTGGTTGATCTCTTGAATCAAAATTCAAGTAAGGTCTTTGTTCATTTGGTTGCTGTGCCTTGTTATTTTAATTTGTAAGCATCTTCTTTCTTCTTTATTTGCTCTTGCAATTTATTTATTTAAGATCTCAATTGGTTTTCTTGTAGAACTTCCTGCCATTTGAATTTTATGTCATGCCCCTGTGTCATTAATAAGTTCAGGTGTCACCCGTATGTCTTGTAAATTTGTAGTTGAGTCTTGGATCAATTCAGGTTGGTTCTCACAATAATGAGTTTTCAGATTACACTGAGTTACAACGGGTTAAAATATCTAATGCAGACATGAGTATATGGTGGATGATGCTTTAGGTCACAGAGTCAAGAGCTAAATATCAATTCAACATCTGGAAAAATGTGATTCCTAAAGAGGATGCAATTCTCAGTTTACAAACTTTAAAATAAAGAATAAGTCAGAATAAATTCTACCATCAAACTGCCTATCCCCAGGCTGGCTGAAGAGCTAACTTTACCATTTTCCATCAGTTGGGCAGAGTGGAGAACTCAGTGTCAAATATTAAGTTTCTTAGAAAGAGCAAAGCGATGTCATATTTCTTGAAAAAAAATTTTTTTTTGAGTTAATGTCAGGGGTTCAAAATAGTGATTCACATGTTTTAGAAGTTACACTCCATTTATAGTTGTAAAATATTGACTATATTCCCTGTGCTGCTGCTGCTGCTGCTGCTGCTGCTAAGTCTCTCCAGTCGTGTCCAATTCTGTGCGACCTCATAGACAGCTACCCACCAGGCTCCCCAATCCCTGGGATTCTCCAGGCAAGAACACTGGAGTGGATTGCCATTGCCTTCTCCAATGCATGAAAGTGAAAAGTGAAAGTGAAGTCGCTCAGTCGTGTCTGACTCTTCGCGACCCCATGGACTGCAGCCCACCAGGCTTCTCCATCTGTGGGATTTTCCAGGCTCTGTACTGTGCAATATATCCTTGCACATCTGCTCTTGTGAAATGAATTGCACTAGCTCATAAGCAATGTTTCACTATAACCTCACAAAACTCCTTGGTGTATATATGAATATACTTAGGACACTGATGCTTGGAAATGACACTTTGGACTTTGAAGATTCTGAATCTAAGTATTTAGTGATCTTATCTAATTTCCTTCTGAAAAGTCACTTTGGTTTGCACTTCCAAGAGCATCCCCACTTTTGGAAATGTTATTAATTGCCAAGTTTTTAATCAGAATAGAAATTACTGTCAGTTTTGTTCACATATTTCATCTCATTTTATTATTTTAATAATTCAGTGAGTTAGGCAGGTTATGATGAAATCAATTTGTAACTCCACACAGTTTCAATTGAACTTGAATCTGTCCAACTCCAGAAGTCCCTTTGGTAACACACTCAGGTACTCTCCTAAGGGGAATTTTGTAGAGATGGCTTTTAGATGGCAACGGATAAATAGAACAGGCTTTTAGCAACTTTCAGAAGTAACAAGGTTCAGGCATTTCGGTATATAGAACTCTACAGTACAGGGGGTTGAAATGTTAGTAATGTTCTAAATGACCTTTATCTGACCTTCCAGTTGGGAGATTTACTTCAAGAATTAGAATTCCACATGACAAAACTTAAAGAGATTTGCGTCTAAAATATTTGGTAGCCAAAGAAGACGTATGTGCGTGTTTGTCTCTGTGTGTGTGTGTGGGTGGGTTGGTGGGTAAGAGAGTTTCTACAATGTTTAATGCTTTATTCCCTCAAAGCAGTATTTTTTTCTTTAGTTACTTTTTGAAATGGATATTGTTTGGGGAATTGTATACTATTTTTCTTCTTTGTCCCTAAAAACAAATAAATCACTCTTTCCAGGCAAGTTCAGCTTTTCATTTGTGACAAATTTAAAAACTTGACTGGCTGAAAAATGGGAGAGTTTATTTTTCATTCCCTTTTGTGAATGAGGCATTAAGTCTAAAATTGCCTTCTGTGACAAATTCCTTTCATCACTAATCCTTCATAGAAATAACTTAGTGAACTAAAAGTGACAGAAGCTTCAGAGAAAGAGGTGATCTCAGCCTTGTAAATAAAACCCATCTTGAAAAATGGAAGTAAAGTAACAGACACACGCTTACCTTAAAGATTTTTTTTTAATTTAAATTAGGCTTAAATGCCTTAAAACACAAAACAAAATAAAATGATATCAAATCTTCTAATTATTTTGTCACCCAAAGTGAAATTTTTAGTCTCTCTCTTTTGCTTGTTTTAGGAATATAAAGAAAAAGGTAACCACGGCTCTTGATTTTCTTCAGAACTGTCTATGTTATTTATGGAAGAAAGTTTTAAAAAATATTTTAAATTAATACTGTCAGGGGAGAGTTTGTAAATTCCTTGGTTCTGTCCCCCTACAGCAAAAATTTGAAGCAATGGATGGATGCTGCTGCTGCTGCTGCTGCTAAGTCACTTCAGTCGTGTCCGACTCTGTGTGACCCCATAGACGGCAGCACACCAGGCTCCCCGTCCCTGGGATTCTCCAGACAAGAACGCTGGAGTGGGTTGCCATTGCCTTCTCCAATGCATGAAAGTGAAAAGTGAAAATGAAGTCGCTCAGTCGTGTCCAACTCTTAGCGACCCCATGGACTGCAGCCCACCAGGCTCCTCCGTCCATGGGATTTTCCAGGCAAGAGTACTGGAGTGGGGTGCCATTACCTTCTCCAATGGATGGATGAGGGTCACAGCTTAGTTTTATTTGGCAAGCAAAGGAAACTACATCCTTGAGGCACAAGGGCAGGCTGACCCAAAAGACACAAAGAGAAGAAAGGCCCCCCAGCTCAATTTTGGCTTCTCTTTTTATATATTTTTTCTCCTCCCCATTAGCCTGCCCTATGTAAATTGGGCTAAACCAGGAAGGCTACTTGTTTTACCTGAGGTTCTCACTCCAGTCCTCAGGCTTTCCTTAGTTCTATTTTCACGGGCTTTTCCCTTCTTTGTCTTTTAGTGACCATCATTCTGGACTCCTTCTTTCTATTGTAACTACCTAACAAAGCTAATATTAACTCTTAATATCATGGTTATTTCTGCTGAATTCTGATCAACAAACTTCTTAATCTACTTTTATATAATTTGATTTGTTGAAAAATGTGTGGTGATCACCTATGTATCAGACACTATACAGAGCTATTAGAGATGCTGAGATGATGTAGGTAAGCATACTGGTCCAAAGTACTACTTGTCTACCTATATTTTTGACAAATGAGTTGAAATACAATGGAAATGGATTTAAATTGCTTTGGATGGCCATCAAAGGAATTTTGATCTAACCTAAAAAGATGAAGAATTAGGGTAGAAATAAGTGAAAATCATAACAGACTGAAGGAATGCATATACAACTTAGAAAGACTTTTAACAGCATAGCAGAAATTGCTCTGTGTGACGGTGTGGCAGGAGAAGAAGCAATTGCTACTGGGCATTTGGGTTCACTTTGAAGGTCTGATGAAAGCCATCTAAGGAGTTAAATGTGAGCTTAAACTCAATCTTCTAAAATGAGACAAATATAGGGATTACAGTAAAAACAAGAGTTTTCTGATTTTTTTTATCAATATGTTGGTTTAAACTGGATTAATTTTGATGAGGATAATTTCCAAATATTTAATTTACAGTCTTTAAAACAAAGTGAATATAAGCAACAGTTCATTTAATATTTAAAGTTCATAATTAGTAAATGGGCACTTGTTTTTTGAGAGTTTTATTTAGATATAATTAAAATAATTAAATTAAAAATTTTTAATTTAAATTTTTATATTTAAAATAACTAAAGTTCACCCATTTAAAGATTACAATCTCTTGACTCAGTGTATCCAGAGTTTTGCAATTATTATCACAATTTAATTTGGAACAGCTTTGTCTTTCCAAAGGCTTTCACTCAGACAGTAAAGATTCTGCCTGCAATGTAGGAAGTGCAGGTTCAATCCCTGGGTCAGAAAGATCTCCTGGAGAAGGAAATGCCAACATACTCCTGTATTCTTGCCTGGATAACCCCATGCATGGAGGAGTCTGGTGGGCTATAGTCCATGGGGTCCAAAGAGCCAGACGTGACTTAGCAACTAAACAGCAACAGTTCCTTCTATGTATTTCTTCAATTGCTGTGCATTTGGTTGAGGATAGTTGTCTCTACATTCATAAAGAATATTTGTCTGGAGGTTTCTTTTCTTGTGATGTTTTTCTCTCATTTTGGTATCAAGATAATACTGGTCTCATAAAATGGGACAGGAAATAATTCTTCCTATGTTTCTTGAAATATTTCATGAAAGGTTGTTATTCTAGCTTAAATGTGTGGTGGAATTCACCAATGACTTTTTCTGGCTTGACGTTTCTATGTGGGAAGTTGTTAAATGACTACTTAAGTCACGTTAAACATTATGTCTCAGTCAGTCAGTCAGCTCAGTCGCTCAGTCATGTCCAACTCTGCAATCTCATGGACAGCAGCATGCCAGGCTTCCCTGTCCATCACCAACTCCGGAAGTTTGCTCAAACTCATGTCTATTGAGTCAGTGATGCCATATCCAACCATCTCATCCTCTGTTGTCCCCTTCTCCTCCTGCCTTCAACCTTTCTCAGCATTAGGGTCTTTTCAAATGAGTCAGTTCTTTGCATCAGGTGGCCAAATATTGGAACTTCAGCTTCAGCATCAGTCCCTCCAATGGATATTCAGGACTGATTTCCTTTAGGATGGACTGGTTGGATCTCCTTGCAGTCCAAGGGACTCTCAAAAGTCTTCTCCAACACCACAGTTCAAAAGCATCAATTCTTCAGTGCTCAGCCTTCTTTATGTCTACTCAGATTTTGTATTTCTACTTGAATCAATTTTGTTACTTTGTGTTTTTCAAGGAAACTTTTCCTCTGCTGCTTACGGTTTTCTCTTATAATCCTTTGCCTGTCTTCAAGGTCATTAATGATATCTTCTCTCTCTTTTTTTGGTGATTTTAGTTATTAGAATCCTATCTTCCTTAATAAGCTTTTGTAAAGGCTTGTCAATTTTATTAATCTTTTCAAGGAAACAGCTTTTGGTTTCTTTAATTTTTATTAATGTTCTCTATTTTCTAGCTTAATTAATTATGTTCTAATCTCTATCATTTATTCCTTATGTTGTTTTGGGTTTAGTTTGTTGTCCTTTATTCCAGTTACCTGAAATGAAATATTTTGTTATTGATTACTTCTTTTCTGAAAGAAGTATTTACAGCAATAAATTTCCCTCTAAGCACAGCTTTAACTACATCTAAGTCTGCTATGATGTGCTTCTTTTTTGACTCATCTTAAGGCATTTTTTTCGGAGAAGGCAATGGCAACCCACATCAGTACTCTTGCCTGAAAAATCCCATGGATGGAGGAGCCTGGGTGGGCTGCAGTCCATGGGGTCACTAAGAGTCGGATACGACTGAGTGACTTCACTTTCACTTTTCACTTTCATGCATTGGAGAAGCAAATGACAACCCACTCCAGTGTTGGTGAATTCCAGGGATGGTGGAGCCTAGGGGGCTGCCATCTATGGGGTCGCACAGAGTCGGACACAGCTGAATTGACTGCAGCAGCAGCAGCAGCAACAAGGTATTTTTTAATTTACCTTACATTTACTTCTATAATTTTTTAAATTTTGCATAACTTTGGGTTTTCTTATGTAATTCTAGTTATACTGTATTGTTTTGAATAAAGCTCATTTTATAATTTCAATTCTCTTAAATTGGTTGATATTTGCTTTATGTCCTAGTATCTGATATTTAAAGTCTCTTAAAATGTTAGTTTCTTCTTTCTGCAGTTTTGTTTAATATATTATGATAGGTACATATATGATTATAAATTTTGTATATTCTTGATGGAATTCTCCTTTGATAAGCAACAAGTTGTTCAATAGTTTAAAATACTGGTTGTTTTATTTTTAATTAATTAAGTATTTATTGAATGCTTAATATGTGCCAGTCACTGTTCAAAATTGGGAGAAAAATAATGAATAAACAGAAAAATTTCTGTTGTAATGGAGCTTGCATTCTATTTGGGAAAGAAGACCCTAAGTATTACAAATAAGGAAATAATATATTGCTATAGGAAAACTTTCTATTAAAAAAAAGGAAGCAAAAAGATCAAACCAGTCAATACTAAAGAAATCAATTCTGAATATTCATTGAAAGGATTGATGCTGAAGCTGAAGCTCTAATATTTTGGCTACCTGATGCAAAGAACTGACTCATTGGAAAAGACCCGATGCTGGGAGAAATTGAGGGCAAAAGGAGAAGGGGGCAACAGATGATGAGATGGTTGGATGGTATCACTGAGTCAATGGACACAAGTCTGAGCACTCAGGTAGACAGTGATGGACAGAGAAGCCTGGCATGCTGCAGTTCATGGGGTCATAAAGAGTCAAATACAGCTTAGTGACTAAACAGCAGCATAGAAAAACAGCTGAGCCAGGTGAGGCAATGATTACTGCAGGTTGGAGACAACTAAAATGTATACTATGTAACCAGAGGGGACAATAGAGGATGACATGGTTGGATGGCATCACTGACTCACTGGACATGAGTTTGAGTGAGCTCCAGGAGTTAGTGGTGGACAGGGAGGCCTGGCAGGCTGCAGTCCTTGGGGTCACAAAGAGTTGGACACGAGCGACTGAACTGAACCAGAGCAAGCCTCTCTGAGGATATAACAACAGAACAAAGATTTATTGTTAGGATGGGAATTCTGGATTTATTGTTGGAAATATTAGTTCTTACTAAAAAAGAAATGCAGGTAAAAGAAAAATAAATAGAAATAACTTATTAAGTGATGAAACTAAGACACTGTTTTAGGCACATTATAATCATATTGTTGAATTTTCACAGCTATGACGAGTGGTACTTACTTTTATCCTCATTTTTCACTGAATAAATTGAAATTTAAAACTTTTTTTTAAACTTGTTAATGGTCACAATATGAAACAGGAACTAGATGAATTAAACTTTTAAGTTCTTATGTGATTATATTAAATATTAAATTGATTCTGTATATATTAGAGAATATACTTGATGATATTTTATGTATGAAATCTCTGATATGTTTATTTTAAATGACTCAAAGGGAGTATGTGAAGACAACTCTGAAAGTTTAAGGGTCTATTTAAACTGATTTTATTTGAATAATGATTCCAGAATTTTTCTACATTTTTTGCAGATTATTATTAATATTCCATTAACCTTCTGTTTGTTTCAAAGTATTTAAGATAGATGAGCTTCAAAACATAAGCAGCTTTATAGATATTCTAATGCTTTCTGGCATTAGATTGTAAACATGTCTTCAAGTACATATTTTATTTAGTCTTCAACTTCTTGCATTATTAAGTAGAATGTCATGCATAAATTTGACTTTACTTCATGAACAAGTTAATTTATATCTCATTAAATGGGAGACAAGATAAAGTCTGTGACATAAAATGAAATCACTACTTCCACTCATCACATTAACATTCTTACTAGGTTGAAGTTTTCATTAAATCTATCAACTGTCAGGAAGATATAAACAGGCAGTGAAAGAAGGGTTTCACAAGTTACATATAGAAGGAAATTGGAAACCTAAGATGGTAATTTGAACACAATATCAGCAATTCTTTAGAAAGATTCTGAAGAAAGATCAATTCTTTCAAAATTCTGACTCCCCTTAGAAAACTCAGGAAGAAGAAAGTTGTAGAAATATGGAATTTAATGGACCATCAGTGTTTTTCCTGTTTTATGTATTCCTAGATTATATCAACTTGCCATGTCCAGTTGAAGTATCTTTTTCTTTCTTTTTTTTTTTTTTTTTTAATCTCAACTGTTAACCTGTGGGGAGATATTCTCCTCATATATTTTTATCTGTTATCCCAAAACAGCTCTGCCCTGAATTTAGTAAAGGTTTTCCTCAATAAATCTCTGAACTAATGAGAAATTTTACCTGGTTCTTGTTGTTCAGAGAAAAATCTATGTTTTCTTTTAAACACAACTTTTAGAACTATATGATTCACAGATTGCATTTAAAAAAGAAGTTAGTTTGTTTTCTTTCACTGTGTTTTGTTCATGTCAGTGCCTTCAGTAAAATGTTTAAGAAGCCTTGGACAGTTTCTTTAAGCTTTCTTAATATTAATGTTTAAAAGAAGACAACAGTCCCAAAATGGAGTCAGTCATGCTAAGTCTCATGTCACCAAACCAAGATTTAACTTAATAAGGCTTTGGCTGTTTCAGAAATGAAATTTCAAGGCAGCCAGTCAAGAATCACCTGCTCAGCACTACTGAGGTGATCTGCCAGGCAGAGCCCTCCTAGTCCTAAAGGAAGGCAACCTTGCAGTAACCAGCTCACTTGCTTTTTTTGCCGAGAATAACTTCTTGTTCCTGTTCCCTCTTGTCTATAAAATCTCTTATCTTGTATAGTTCTTCAGAGTTCCTCTCCATCTGCTCGATTCATGAGTCATTGGATAAAGGCACTAATATCTTAAACATTTACACAGTTGGATATTTTTAAAAAATAGTTTATGTGGATTCAGTGATAACAACTTCATGTGTTAAAATGAAAATTAAAATATATTATAATACAAAGTACCTAGCACTAGTAGTTATTATTATTCAAGAAATATTGGTTTTATTTCTTTCTAATGATTCCCATCACTTTCAGAATTCATACCATTTCTATTTTACATGGGGGAATGGAATATCTGGACTTCCCTGGCAGCTCAGTGGTAAAAAAAAATCTGCCTGCAATTCAGATTGCAGGAGACTCAGGAGACATGGGTTCAATCCCTGGGTCAGGAAGACCTTCTGGATGAGGAAATTGCAACCCACTCCAGTATTCTTGCTTGGGAAATTCCATGGACAGAGGACCTTGATGGGCTACAGTCCTGAGGTTGCAAAATGTCAGACACAACTGAGTGACTAACACACAGTAGAGGAATATCTAGGAGATGTGAGGGAGAGGCCTCAGATTAGTGCAACCCAACAAAGTAATGAAGCACTTCAGTAACCCAAGTGATGGGGAAGTTTTTACCACAGTGCAAAATTTCTTATAAAATTTGGCTGTATGTATGTAACTAAGCAATTACAGATAAGCAATTTACAGATTCAAAATGGGAACCAAATATATCTCATTTCATAACCCAGTTTTTAAAATTAATTTTTATGGTATGCTTTACACAAATGTTTAGTCTTTTAAGCTAATTTATAAGTCATATACTAACATTCTGGGAAAAATTTTATAAAATGCTAGCTAAAGGATAGCTATTTCAAAACTTTCAGGAATCAAAAAAAACCTAACAGAAAAGCAAATTGTATTTTAAAGAGGAGGATCTCTTTGGTCGATTGTTAGAAGTCTAAAATGATCAATTCCTTTTTTCAAGGTGTACTCATTAAACTGTAGCACCTTCTTATTCTCTGGAAGAAGCTCTAACAATATATAATATATTGAAGTTTTTGCCCTTATTGCTTTCTATGCTAATGTAATGCTTACCTTAGCATGTCATGAATACATATTTGTGGAGTCAAACTTAAATCAATTAAATTGAATTGAGAATGGAATGAATACATACATAGTTCCCCAGTGGCAACCACTCCAGAGGCTGAAACTAATTTTCAAAATACTCTCCCTGTTTTTCAAAGTGTAGGATGAGAAAAGCAGCAATATTTTGCTTTACTTTTCTTTGGAATCCTGTCTGGAGATCTACTGGAGAAAAACTGGGCCAGAATCTCTGGCCATCAGCCTCTTAACAATCTCCCCCAGGAGATAATTTGGCACGGGAAAGTTTGAGAGCCATTCCTTCAGTACAGAGAATCACTTTCATAGTGAAATACCATACTCTATTTCTTGACTTGATTCAATGTCAAATCGTAAGTTCAGTATATACCATATGCTTGTGTGTGTGTGTGTGTGTGTGTAAGCATGTTGCATGTAGGTCCACACAGAACTGTATTCTGTCTCCATAGGTTTGCCTTTTCTAGAATATCATAGAGCTGGTATTGTGGACAAAGAATGTCACCTGGCATTTCAGTAAACAAAGAATGTTGCATCCTTGAAGCCTGGAGCCTCTGCAGAGATCGCCCCCCCTTCCCCCCCCCCACCACCACCAATGATGTATCCTCAGGGAATTCAGGAGGGAGAGAAGAGCATGCTGGCCCAGGAGAGTTAATTTGTTTATCAAAAGAAAGGTTTGAATAAGCCTAGATTCTTGCTTCTTCCCATACAAAGAAAAGCACTAAGTTCACTAACTTGAGATGTCTGTTTTTGTAATTAGCAGCAAGCTTTTAATGTTTGAACGCATGTTTATCTAGCTTTTGTCCAAAAAAATCTAATACACATCCTGGCTCCTCCCTTACTTCTTTCAAACAATCCTTCAGAGCTTAAGTGCTCAGCCTTTTCAAGTTGGTTTCTTACACTTAGTGACTTACATTTACTTTCCCTCCAAGTCTTGTCATGGCTGAATAGCTCATTTCTCTTTGGCACTGAATAATATTGCATTTTCTGGATGTTGCACAGGGTATTTCTCCACTCACCTACTGAAAGACATTTCAATTGCTTCCAAGTTTGACAATTATGAATAAGGAGGCTTTAAACACACACTTTTTGTGTGGACATAAATGTTCAACTCATTTGGGTAAATATCAGGGAACACGATTACCGACTCATACATTAAGAGTATGACTAGTTTTATAAGAAACTGTCAGGATGTCTTTCAAAGTGCCTGCACCATTCTGCATTCCCACTATCGATGAATGAGAGTTCCTATTGCTCCACATTCTTACCAGCATTTGGTGTTGTCACTGCCCTGGAATTCCACCCATTCTAATAGGTATGTAAGAGTAATTAACTGTTTTTATTTGCATTTTCCAAATGACAAATGGTGCTGAGCATCTTCCCATATACTTATATTCCATCTGCTGATTTTTTTTTTTTTTGATGACATGTCTGTTCAGATCTTTTTGTCCACTTTTTAAATTTTTATATTGTTGAGTTCTTTGTATATTTTGAATCACAATCCTTTATCAGAGGTGTTTTACAAATATTTTTCTCCATAAATCTGTAGCTTATCTTTTCATATATTAATAGTGTCTTTTACAGAACACAAGATTTTTATGTTAAAAAGTTTTTTTGTTTTAAATTGTTTATTTCATGGATTGCATTTTTGGTCTTATACCCAAGAGGTCATTGCCAAACCTAAAGTCACCTAAGATTCTACATTATCTTTTAAGAGTTTTATAGGTTTGCATTTTATGTATAAATCTATGTTATTTTGAATTAATTCTGTGAAAAAGGTAAGTCCTGTATCTAGATACATTTTTATGAATGTTCGAGTTCCAGCAGCTTTACCCCATTGTCTTGCCTCAACAGCTTAAACAAGATAAATTGACCTTGGGTGGGACTACATGTGGGCTCTCCATTCTGGTCTTGATCTCCTGTTCATCTTGTTCAGTTTTCTTTGTTTGTTTGTTTGTTTTTACTACATTGTCTTAATTACTATAGCTTTATAGTAAGCCTTCGGAGAATGTGATGGCACCCCACTCCAGTATTCTTGCCTGGAAAATCCCATGGATGGAAGACCCTGGTAGGTTGCAGTCCATGGGGTCATGAAGAGTCAGACATAGTAAGCCTTAAAGTCAGTTCAGTCAATCTCTCAGTCGTGTCTGACCCTTTGCAACCCCATGAATCACAGCACGACAGGCCTCCCTGTCCATCCCAACTCCCAGAGTTCACTCAGACTCGCGTCCATCGAGTCAGTGATGCCATCCAGACATCTCATCCTCTGTCGTCCCCTTCTCCTCCTGCCCCCAATCCCTCCCAGCATCAGAGTCTTTTCCAATGAGTCAACTCTTCGCGTGAGGTGGCCAAAGTACCGGAGTTTCAGCTTTAGCATCATTCCTTCCAAAGAAATCCCAGGACCTATTTCCTTTAGGATGGACTGGTTGGATTTCCTTGCAGTCCAAGGGACTCTCAAGAGTCTTCTCCAACACCACAGTTCAAAAGCATCAATTGTTTGGCTCTCAGCTTTCTTCACATCCATACACGACCACTGGAAAAACCATAGCCTTGACTAGATGGATCTCTGTTGGCAAAGTAATGTCTCTGCTTTTGAGTATGCTATCTAGGTTGGTCATAACTTTTCTTCCAAGGAGTAAGTGTCTTTTAATTTCATGGCTGCAGTCACCATCTGCAGTTATTTTGGAGCCCAAAAAAATAAAGTCTGACACTGTTTCCCCATCTATTTGTCATGAATGGATGGGAGTGGATACCATGAACTTCGTTTTCTGAATGTTGAGCTTTAAGCCAACTTTTTCACTCTCCTCTTTCACTTTCATCAAGAGGCTTTTGAGTTCCTCTTCACCTTCTGCCATAAGGGTGGTGTCATCTGCCTATCTCATGTTATTGATATTTCTCCCGGCAATCTTGATTCCAGCTTGTGCTTCTTCCAGCCAAGCATTTCTCATGAGGTACTCTGCATATAGGTTAAATAAGCAAGGTGACAATATACAGCCTTCACATACTCCTTTTCCTATTTGCAACCAGTGTGTTGTTCCATGTCCAGTTCTAACTGTTGCTTCCTGACCTGCATACAAATTTCTCAAGAGGCAGGTCAGGTGGTCTGGTATTCCAATCTTTTTTGGAATTTTCCACAGTTTATTGTGATCCACACAATCAAAGGCTTTGGCATAGTCAAGAAAGCAGAAGTAGATGTTTTTCTGGAACTCTCTTGCTTTTTCCATGATTCAACAGATGTTGGCAATTTGATCTCTGGTTCCTCTGCCTTTTCTAAAACCAGCTTGAACATCTGGAAGTTCACGGTTCATGTATTGCTGAAGCCTGGCTTGGAGAATTATGAGCATTACTTTACTAGCATGTGAGATGAGTGCAACTGTGTGGTAGTTTGAGCATTCTTTTGCATTGCCTTTCTTTGGGATTGGAATGAAAACTGACCTTTTCCAGTCCTGTGGCCACTGCTGAGTTTTCCAAATTTGCTGACATATTGAGTGCAGCACTTTCACAGCATCATCTTTCAGGATTTGAAATAGCTCCACTGGAATTTCATCACCTCCACCAGCTTTGTTCATAGTGATGTTTTCTAAGGCCCACTTGACTTCACATTCCAGGATGTCTGGCTCTAGGTGAGTGATCACACCATCGTGATAATCCTGGTCATGAAGATCTTTTTTGTAGAGTTCTTCTGTGTATTGCCACCTCTTCTAATATCTTCTGCTTCTGTTAGGTCCAGACCATTTCTGTCCTTTATTGATCCCATCTTTGCATGAAATATTCCCTTGGTATCTCTAATTTTCTCGAAGAGATCTCTAGTCTTTCCCATTCTGTTGTTTTCTTCTATTTCTTTGCATTGATCTCTAAGGAAGGCTTTCTTATCCCTTCTTGCTATTCTTTGGAACTCTGCATTCAGATGCTTATATCTTTCCTTTTCTACTTTGCTTTTTGCTTCTCTTTTTTTCACAGCTATTTGTAAGGCCTCTGCAGACAGCCATTTTGCTTTTTTGCATTTCTTTTCCATGGGGATGGTCTTGATCCCTGTCTCCTGTACAATGTCATGAACCTCAGTCCGTAGTTCATCAGGCACTCTATCTATCAGATCTAGGCCCTTAAATCTATTTCTCACTTCCACTGTATAATCATAAGGGATTTGATTTAGGTCATACCTGAATGGTCTAGTGATTTTCCCTACTTTCTTCAATTTAAGTCTGAATTTGGCAATAAGGAGTTCACGATCTGAGCCACAGTCAGAGCCTGGTCTTGTTTTTGTTGACTGTATAGAGTTTCTCCATCTTTGTCTGCAAAGAATATAATCAATCTGATTTCAGTGTTGACCATCTGGTGATGTCCATGTGTAGAGTCTTCTCTTGTGTTGTTGGAAGAGGATGTTTGCTATGACCAGTGCATTTTCTTGGCAAAACTCTATTAGTCTTTGCCCTGCTTCATTCTGCATTCCAAGGCCAAATTTGCTTGTTACTCCAGGTTTTTCTTGACTTCCTACTTTTGCATTCCAGTCCCCTGTAATGAAAAGGACATCTTTTTTGGGTGTTAGTTCTAAATGTTCTTGTAGGTATTCATAGAACTGACCAACTTCAGCTTCTTCGGCGTTACTGGTTGGGGCATAGACTTGGATTACTGTGAAATTGAATGGTCTGCCTTGGAAACGAACAGAGATCATTCTGTCATTTTTGAGACTGCATCCAAGTACTGCATTTCAGACTCTTTTGTTGACCATGATGGCTACTCCATTTCTTCTGAGGGATTCCTGCCTGCAGTAGTAGATACCATGGTCATCTGAGTTAAATTCATCCAGTCCAGTCCCGTCCATTTTAGTTCCCTGATTCCTAGAATGTCGATGTTCACTCTTGGTATCTCTTGTTTGACCACTTCCAATTTGCCTTGATTCATGGACCTGACATTCCAGGTTTCTATGCAATTTTGCTCTTTACAGCATCGGACCTTGCTTCTAACACCAGTCACATCCACAACTGGGTATTGTTTTTGCTTTGGCTCCATCCCTTCTTTCTTTCTGGAGTTATTTCTCCACTGATCTCCAGTAGCATATTGGGCACCAACTGACCTGGTGAGTGCCTCTTTCAGTATCTTATCATTTTGCCTTTTCATACTGTTCATGGGGTTCTCAAGGCAAGAATACTGAAGTGGTTTGCCATTCCCTTCTCCAGTGGACCACATTCTGTCAGAACTCTCCACCATGACCCGCCTGTCTTGGGTGACCACACGGGCATGGCTTAGTTTCATTGAGTTAGACAAGGCTGTGGTCCTAGTGTGATTAGATTGACTACATTTCTGTGAGTATGGTTTCAGTGTGTCTGCCCTCTGATGCCCTCTTGCAACACCTACCATCTTACTTGGGTTCTCTTACCTTGGATGTGGGGTATCTCTTCACAGCTGCTCCAGTAAAGTGCAGCTGCTGCTCCTTATCTTTGATGAGGGGTATCTCCTCACTGCCACCCCTCCTAGTCAATCTAATCACACTAGGACCACAGCCTTTTCTAACTCAATGAAAGTAAGCCATGCCCGTGGGGCCACCCAAGACAGACCAGTCATGGTGGAGAGGTCTGACAGGATGTGGTCCACTGGAGTAGGAAGTGGCAAACCACTTCAGTATTTTTGCCTTGAGAACCACTTCTGTGTTCTTGCCTTGAGAAGCCTTAAATCAGATGGTGTCAATTCTCTAACTTTGTTCCTCCCCTTCAATATTGTGTTGGCTCTTTTGAGTTTTCTGAGTCCCCATAGCAACATTAGGATAATTTTATTAAGGTCTACAAAATCACTTTCTAACATTTGACTTGTAGTATTGCATTAAATTAATAAATCAAGTTTGGAAAAACTGATATCTTGACAAAATTCTAAGCATTCTGTCTTCATTTTTGCTTATATATTTTCAACAACTAAAATGTAAATTTTATAAAGTCAAAGTTAAAAAAAAATTTTTTTTTTCATCATTAAACCAGCTTTTATCTTTGCCATATCCCCAATAGACTCTGGCACATATAAGGTACTGAATAAATACTGTGTAATCAATGAATATGACTTTCTACTTTGGATTCTAGCACTGTGTGTATAGATCTCAACTCACTGTTGAGTGGTATATTTAGTAAGGGCAAAGCTATGCCTTATGCCAGCATGCCTTCTTCATATCCTGCTAAGTAATCAGTGTGAGTCAATGCATCTTGAGTAACCAAGTTTTAAAAGTAATGATCTAAAATATCTCTGAAAAAAAAAAGCTAAAATTTCAAAATGACAACAGCAATATTTTATTTGCTAAAACAAAATGACAGTAAACAATAGCATTATTCTTATATGAATAATGCAATACCAAAATGCTTTTATGATATTTTGCACATTATTCGAAGGTTGAATTTTTATATACTCTCAAAATTATCTGATTCTTTAGAAGCTTACAAGATAGCCTCTCAGTAAGCATGTTCACACCCAAACAATTATTTATCATTTCTTTCCAAGGCTTTGTCATCATCCTCTTCTTTCCTCCAATGGCACCTTTTAAATGAAACAGTGTCTCTGTCAAGGAGGCCAGAGAGACTGAGCATAGTTATAACCTTAATCGCAAAAATGCACTTAAATCTATGTTAGGCTTCTTGCTAGTAGCTTAACATCCCTCTTGCTGGATCCCAAGTACTTTATTATCTATTACATATTAGTTTTGGGGAATGGAAGCCCCATGTCTATGGCTCTCTCCATCGTCTAACTCTGCTTCTCAGATTCTCCTGTTATCTCTCTCAACACTCACATGAGGGAATGTGTTGAGTGGCCCTCTGTCCTATAAACAATTCATTGAAGATAGAAACTGATCTGTTTTTCTCAGCAAGGAAGCATCTTTCTGTTGCCATATATTCTACCATAAACAGATGTGACATTCACAGTAACAGAAACTTCTACTGCTTCAAATCAAATTGCTACTGCCAGTCTTTCCCTGGCAGGTCCTGGTCATATTGCACTAATTTCTCTGTAGCACAAGGCAGAGAAAGAAAGTAAGTGTCTTTTGAATCACAATTTAAACCAGCCTCTTATGAAGTTCAAAATCAAGAGCCCTTAATTCTGCTGCTAAGGGACTGTGGTGTCACTTCTTACATACCTGTGTTTAAAAAAATGTCTCTGAAACATACATTATGTGTGACCTTAAAAATGGTTTGACTATCCCTCCTTCAATCTTCTGCTTCCCCATTTGTAAAATGGCAACCAATGACAATTATTTCACTATGTTAAAACTAAATTAGATAATGTATTAAAATCATTTCCATGACTTCTGCTCTATAAATTGCTTATTTATGACTGTCATGTTACTTCATGCAATTTTCTCAATAGTATAGGAAAAAATTAGATTTTCTACAATCCCTTTGCTCACCTGGAATTGACACATTCTTTAAATGATACAAGAGTTCCAAATTCAGTCTCCATTTTTTCTCACACCCTAAATGGACTACACCCACTCCCACTGAAAAATGACCTGAATCATTTTGCTTCTTCAACAACTATTGCAGTCTTTTCATTTATATGGGTGACTTCCAGTGAAGTGCTATGTAGGAATTAAAGAATACACACACACTCACACACACACACACACACACACACAATCTTTCTTCCAAGTTGTATGCAACAGTGAAAGAAGTACAAATCCAAATTTGCCAAGCATATAGACTTGCATTCTTTCTTCCATATTCAGATCCATAACTTCCTCCTTTAAGCTTTTTGGAATCCCTGTACTCTGTCCTAGTAAGGTTTCCCAAGTGGCCTTTAGGGTAAGTGGTTCAATCTAAGTGGGAACAATGATTTTCTGCCACTGAATCAGCCAAACTTTGAGGTTGACAGGGTAACAGAGATCATCTTTCAGTGGGAACCCAAACTGAGTTCAGGATCCAGGTAAATACTCCAGAGGTGTGAGCACATCACCATCACATTATGGGAGCCGTCATATAAGAGGAAGAAGTAACTCTATTTATGCACTTATAACCAAATTTTACCCTGAACGCATTTTAAACATCATTCACTGAAATCATGAAATGTTTTCTGATCTGTTGTCATGCTAAATATAATGACTCTGCTAAAGATCTAGATAGAAATATTTGAAGTGCTTTGGGGATGGAAAGCCTCCTTAGAGGCCTTCAGATGTTAATTCTCCATCCCTGGTGTGTATCTTCCTGATTATGATAATCTGAGTTTTAGCTAATCAGCCTGGATTTGTAGGTTAAGGTTAATTTACAAACACTTATATCAAACTATCTCCACTTAACTCTTTCAAATTATACCGATTTGAAGATAACCGCAGACAATGAGCGACCTCATGTTTTTAATTACCATCTCCAGGCAAAAGACTCAGATCTAGACTGTCATCTCAAATGCTGAATTTGTTTTCACTGCTGCCACAGTGAATTATCACAAGCTTAATGGAGTAAAACACACACCTCTTATCTTGCAGCTTTGTAGGTTGGAAGTCTGTCACAGGTCCCAGGGAACTACAATCCAGGTGTGGTAGCACCTCATTCCCTCCAGGAGGCTCTGAGGAGACCTGCCTGCAGGCTCATGCAGAATTCTGCAGAATTTAGCTGAACGTTCTTCTTACTCTTCTAATCTCTCCGGTTGCCTCTGTCACATCTCTGATTTACTCTTCAGCCTTCTTTCACTCTTAAGGGTCCATGTGATTAGTTTTGGCTCGTATGGATAATTTAAAATGATCTCCCCAATTTATGGCCCATATTCTCAATTCCACCAGCAAATTTCCCTTTGCCAAGTAAGGCAACATACTGGCAGTTTTCACGGAATAGAGTATAGACATCTTTGGGGGTCATTTTTCTACATACTGATAGAGATGCTTATATTGATTGAGTCATGCTACATATGAGAGTCCACTGGAAAAACATGCTTGAGTGCTCCATAGAGACCTCCATATAAACATTTCTAGTATTTAAATTTGTGGCTTTAAAACTTGTTCACTCACCTATGTGCATGTGTTTAATCTGAAGGAATGCTCAATCTATTTGCTAACATGTGAAACCAGAAGTTTCTGAAAGTCCTCTTTCATCTTCATTCAAATTCCAAAGATCTGTTGGTTCCAGCACACCAAATGTTGGGCTTCCCTGGTGGCTCAGTGATAAAGAATCTGCCTGCCAATGCAGAATACACAGTTTCAATCCCTAGGTCAGGAAGATACCCTGGAAAAGGAAATGACGACTCACTCCAGTATTCTTGTTTGGGAAATCCCATGTACAGAGGAGCCTGGCAGGCTACAGTCCGTGGAGTAGCAAGAGTAGGACATGACTTAGCAGCTAAATGTTTGCATTTCTTTTCATCTCCAAAGCTGCATATAATTTAGACCATTGACAGTCATCCTGAGTGTTTGAAAAATCTTTTTAACTGGTCTCCTATCTTCCAACTTTCACTATATACCTTGATTCACTTTTCCATAAGTGATCCAGAGGGATCTTTCTAAACCAAAATCAATCTCATGTCATGCTAATACTGGAAATTCTTCAGAAAGCAACTGCTTATGCTGGCCCTAAGATAAAGGTCACATTTCAGACAAGGCAGTGAGAAGATGTCTATTTTTAGTGAACTCTGAGCCCTCTAGGCTCACTTCTCAAGTTGTGGATCCCTGTTGTTCTGTTCACGTCACATTGAAATACTTAGAATTCTCCAGAGATGATGTTGAGAATAGCACAGTAAGTAATGCTTTTAGGAGACTTGCTATGTGCCAATCTCTGCAATAAATACTTGTGCTAAGTTTCTGTTGTTGTTGTTCTGCACATCTATCCTAAATGCCATTATTATTCCCATTATAGAGCCAGAGAACTTTAGTAGCATATCCAAGGTCAATGAATCCAAGGTAGTGAATCATGGCACTAAAAGTCCAGCCCAGACTCCATTGCCCCAGAGACTGCTGTAAATTTTTACAGTCTAGTTTTCTATGTGTTTACCATTCCTGTTCTGTCTAAATAACAGCCACTTCATGACTCAGCTTCATTTCATTCTCTACTGGATGACAAGGATGCTCCCCAGAGATGGACTACGGGTCCCTCTTGTTTGTTTGCACTGAGTGATAAGCAGAATAACAACCCTCTGCTGAAGCCAAATCTGGCCTCTGTAGCCCAACACCAAATTAAATCTCAGAGACAGTTTTGAGTGAAGTAAAAAGAATAGCTTTACTGCTTTGCCCAGCAAAGGGGGCCACAGTGGACTAATGCCCTGCAAACTGCAAGTCTTGCCTTGGAAGGAATAGGGAAAAGTTTTATAGTAATGGTTCAAAGAGCATGATTAGCTCATGAACATTCTTCTGATTGGTTGGTGGTGAGATAATTAGAAGCCAGCATCATCAACTTTCTGGTTCCAACAGGTCTGGGGTCTTCATGTTTGTGGGCAGCAAACAGTTAACTTTGCCCATCTGGTGAGGGTTTCAGTACTTACTTCTTGTCTGTATTCCTTGAAGGGGAACCAGGACCTTGCCCCAAGGCTGCACTACTGTTTCTTGGCTGCCCCTCCCTAGTCTCCGCATCCCCTTCCCTGATTAGCAAGTGTTTGAACCTGTTCACTGGAACCCAGGGAAGATCTTACAGACTGAATGAAACCAGGTGGGTCAGAGAGAATCTTACTGCAATTTATGTCAGAGTGTACTGCCTATGTTTTCTTCTAATAGCTTTATAATTTCTGGCCTTGCATTTATGTCCTTAATCCAGTTTGAGTTACTTTTTGTGTATGGTGTTAGGAAGTGTTCTAATTTCATCCTTTTACTGTAGCTGTCCAGTTTTCCCAGCACCACTTATTGAAGAGGGAGTCTTTTCTCAATGTACATTCTTGCTTCCTTTGTCAAAGATAAGGGGTTCATAGATTCGTGGGTTTATCTCTGGACTTTCTATCTTGCTTCTTCTATATTTATGTTTTGGTGCCAGTACAATACTTTCTTGATGACTGTAGCTTTGTAGTATAATTTGAAGTGATGACATAGAGGGGTAAGATGGTGGAGGGCAGGGAGGAGAGAGAGGGAAGGGATATGTGTGTGTGTGTGTGTGTATGAATTTATGACTGGTTTGCATTGTTGTACAGCAGAAACCAACACAAAATTATAAAGCAATTTCCATCAATTAAAAAATAAATAACATTAAAAGAAATGGGGTCCACAGAAAGGCTTTTGTGCCCAGGACCACACAGGGTCCTGCTAAGTATCACTCACAAGTAACCATGTCTTCATCCCTATATTAGGTAGTTAGAATGGGAAAAATGAGTCCAAAATGGCAGTGGCTAAATACAAAGAAAGGAAAAAACTCACAAAAATGGAACCAAAGAAAATCCAAAGACTGAATTCAGGTGAACCAAACATGCCCTCTTCCTGGCCAGCTCAATTTTCATAGTCCAGGCTCAAGGTGTGGAGGAGACAAATGTATAAAAGGAGGAACTGAAGATGGATTGAAGCCTCTCCTTTGGGGTCAGCCTTCCTTCACGCCTCAAGGGTGTACTTTGCCTTGCTTGCCAAATAAAACTCTGCTGTAACAGAGCTGTAACACTGGTCCACCATTTGAAATCTTTGCTGTGGTGAGACAGAACTGAGGAAATTACACATTCCTCCAACATCTCTGGTACTGTGACTCAGATTTAAGCTGGCTGAAAAAAAATCCCAGCTTGGCCCCCGCGAGGTGGAGGCCAAGCACAGCAGAAGCCCAACTCGGTTATAGCTCAGGTTGTGGAAGCTGAACACGAAGGAAACTCAGTGCAGTGGAAGTAACAAGTGCTTGGTTTCAGGACCTAATGAAACTCAGGCTCTTGATGATGTCTCATTGCAAAAAAAAAAAAAAAAAATCAGTGAGTAAGAGGTGGATTTGTTCACATTTAGAGAGAAACCTATTCTGCAGGGTGTAGGCCATCATGAAGGGTACAGTGGCCATGGAGTGTGGTGTGGTTAGTTTTTTGAGCTAGGTGATTTCATATGCTAATAAGTGGGAGGGTCATTCCAACAGTTAGGAAACCACCCACTCCTTGGTCTTTTGATAGTGTCTTGGACCTGGCCTGGCACCTCTGGGTGTATCATTTAGCTTGCAGATTGAGAATCAAGGTTTAGTTGAATCTGACTTGTCTGTCATCTTGTACCCATTTGACCTTAATTGGTTTATGTTATGCCTTTGGACTATGTCATTCTGTCAAGCTGTGCCCTGCCCCCTTCCCTCCTGTTTCATGCTTTTTTGCTGAGCCCTGCCCAAGGCCCACAATGTTGCTTCTACCATATTCTGGAGGGACAACCAAAAAATAGCTGGCCCTTGGGAGGGAAATACTGTGTAATATCCAATCCCTCTAGATATTCAGGCCTTTATCTTCCATGTTTCCTACAACATGTGCAATAACAGCATCTCTTCGTGAACCCTCTAGGGTGGGAGACAGGCACACAATGCCTGCTAGAAGTCCATCTGTTGCCATCCCATCAAGGGCAATTGCACTTCCAGGGATAATGTTTGCCACTTTGGGAGTTAGCCCTGCATGCCGTTTGGGCCCAAACCCTTACCACCCTTCTCCTAAAGTTACAAACATAACCCAAGGTCAAATCACTCCACCTTTATAGACCATCTGGTCTGTTGCCTCTTATCAATTTGTTCTTAAGCCACTTACTAACTCCTACAACCAGGACCCTGCACCCCTTTGTAGGCAACATCACTCCTCCCTGCTTAGTATTAAAATACTCTTAGTACCCCTAACAGGACCAAATAACCCATTTCTTTTTCATTACTTCTGCTATTACCTAAAGTGGGTCTATGACAATGAAATATTTACATATGGAGACACCCTAAGCTGTACTCTGGCCTGGAAAATCCAATGGACAGAGGAGCCTCGTGGGCTGCAGTCCATGGGGTCGCTAAGAGTCAGACACGACTGAGCGACTTCACTTTCACTTTTCATTTTCAGGCATTGGAGAAAGAAATGGCAACCCACTCCAGTGTTCTTGCCTGGAGAATCCCAGGGATGGGAGAGCCCAGGGGCTGCCGTCTATGGGGTCGCACAGAGTCAGACACGACTGAAGCGACTTAGCAGCAGCGGCAGCAAGCTGTACTTATGGAGGAATAGTGGGGGAAGTCAATGATTTACATTCCCCTGGAGCAATAAGCCAATAAAGCTTATGGCTATTTCACCAGGTTCCCAGTCTCAGGGCACAGGCTTGGATTGCTTTACATCATGGTGTCTATTCCCATCCACAACGGACAAACCAGCAATGAGTTAAGATTACAACCCCTTAATCCTACCTAGCACTAGTCACTCTGGAGACCTTGGAGATGCCCAGCTCCAGCCTGGGAATCCCAGGAGGTCGACCTGCCTCGACCTACCTAGGGATCTGGTACTCGGAAGTTTGTCATGCCTCAACCTGCTCAGGGATCTGCCAGTCCAGGGGTCCCAGGAGGTTGATATGTCTGGACCTGCCTGGGGACTCAATTCTCAGGAGTCTGAAATGCCTTGACCTGCTGGGGGATTCAATCTCCAGGAGGCTGTCATGTCGCAACCTGCCTGGGGGGTCTGTGCCTTGACCCAAGGATGCCCAGCTCTGAGGTTGCAACAGTACTGGATAGGATAAGCTTCAGAAAGACTCACCCCTAAGGAAGTCCACCAATGGAAATAGAAGGAAGCCTATTAGTTGTAGCACTGTGACCACTCTCAGCAATGACTCAGGAGTCCTGCAAGAACCCCATTGCCTTTCTGGAAAAGCTAAAAGAGGCTATCTAAGAGTTTACCAATCTGGACTTAGACTCTTATGAGGAACAGGTGATTTTAAAGGACAAATTCCTGTCCCAGTGTGCATCAGACATCAGGATAAAGTTACAACAGCTTCAGCAGCAGGACCCTGCTGCCTCTTTAAATGAGATGGTCCAGACAGCCACAAATACATTTTATAACAGAGAACAGGAAAGGGAGCCAAGGCCCAGGAAAGGGAGAAAAGGAAAGAGACAAGGCATAACCAGTTGCTGGCCACCCTCCAGGGAAGCTCTATGGTAAACCCCGAGTCCCTAAAGGACAAGGCATGCTGTAAATGCTTAATCTGTAGACAGGCAGGACATTGGGACAAAGAGTGTCCAAACTGTGACAAGTCTCCTAAAATGGCTTGCTACAGATACCATCAATTGGGACATGGGCAGCCCTCTACCCTTGGGACCCAAGAGCCTCAAGGTCAAGCACCAAGCCTTCCCTCACAATGGTTCAATGCAACTGAAGCAGCCTGCTCCAGCCAACCTGCCTGTCACAGATAACCATCAAAGGGCTAGAGCCAAGGGTACAAGTGGATGTGGTAAGTAGGTCTGAGAATTTCTTGACTAACACAGGGGCTACCTACTTGGTCCTGACCTCCTGCTCCAGAGCCTTCTTCTCCCAAACCTGTACCATTTTGGGTGCTACAGGAAAAACAATTACAAAAAGATTCACCTGAGCACTTTGTTGCTGGGATTGACAAATATTTTCCCACCAGTTTCTGGTGGTCCCTGAGTGTCCTACTACCTTATTGAAAAGAGATCTTTCCCTGCCTTCGAAATCTTGCAGCTATTGCAGTCCCGATAAAAGATACTTTAAAACTCTCTCTTGGGGGCAAACTATTTTTACTCGCCATCAAGTGAAACAACTCTTCAATGGGAGAGGCATTTATGGATGTCTGATCAGAGGATCCTTACATATCAGATAGTGCTGATGGAAAATCAAGGCCTGACTATATCCCCTTGTGAGGTTTTTAAGCCAGCTCCCCTCCTGCCTACCCTCGAGGGCTCTCTCTCCCCTTTCACTCTTGCCTAGAAACCTTGTACCACTGGACAAAACCCTGAGCGGGATTTTCAGAAGATCCTCTGACCAATCCTGAGGAAATCTGGTAGCACTGTCTTGGATGGAAAAAGAAGAGACTACTGAAGTAGTCTCCAGTCTTGAGACCATGGAGGCTAAACTTTTTCCACCAGGTACTTCATCCCAATTAGCTGAGCTCATAGCCCTGACTCGAGCTTTAGAGCTGAGAAAAGAAAAAAGACTAGCCATTTACACTCACTCCAAGTATGCCTTTCTGGTGCCACATGCACATGATGCTATTTGGAAATAAATAGGCCACTTGACCACCTGAGGGTCCCCAATCAGATGTGGTGATCAAATCTTTAGGCTCTTGGAGGCAGTCCATCTGCCCACTGAGGTTTGAGTCTCCCATTGTAAAGGACTCCAAAAGGAAGCACAGAAGTAGTGTGAGGGAACCAAGCAGCTGATCAGGCAGCTAAGAGAGCAGCCTTACAGACCAATGACCTAATAATGGTTACCACCCTAGTTCCACAGATTTTTTTTGTCAGATACTCCTTCATATACTGAAGGTGAGGCTCTTAAAGCTAAGAGTGCAGGCTTTCAAGAAATCATATGGGGTGGTTCCAAAAGGAGGGACTCCTTTTTCTGCCTGGAACCTCCAATGGAAGTTGGTTAACTCTTAACATGCCACCACTCATTTAGGAGTGAAGGCCCTCCAAAGATGACTAGAAAGGTCCTTCAGAGGAACAGGCCATTAAACGACTATAAGGCAAGTGGTCTCCTCTTTTCCCACTTGCCAATTAAACAACCCCAAGGAGCTTGAAGACCCCAGCTGGCTCAGCCTATCCAGCTTTGTCAGATCTACCCAAGAGAGGACTGGCAGATGGACTTTACCCAGATGCCAGTTTCTTAGGGGTATAAATACCTATTAGTCATGATAGACACATTCACAGGATGGATTGAAGGTTTTCCCACCTGAACTGAGAAGGTTGATGAGGTGGTAAAAAAAACTGCCCCATGAAATCGTTCCAAGGTTTGGTCTGCCCAGGTCACTACAAAGTGACAATGGGATATCATTTACTTCTAAGGTCATCCAAGGGGTCTCTAGAACATTGGGCATTACTTATTACCTCCATTGTGCCTGGAGGCCTCAGTCTTCAGTAAAAGTACAAAGAGCCAACCAATTCTTAAAATCAGCGATGAAAAAGATATCCCAGGAGACCTCCCTGAGAGGGAAGGAGGCTTTATCAATAGATCTCTGCACCCATATTTTTCCCAAGGAACATGTTGGTCTTAGTCCTTATGAGATGGTATGACCACGTGAAGCCACTCAGTCATGTCTGATTCTTTCACACCCCGTGGACTGTAACCTACCAGGCTCCTCTGTCCATGGGATTTTACAGGCAAGAATATTGGAGTGGGTTGCCATTTCCTTCTCTAATGAGATGCTATATGGGAAACCTTTTGTTTATGTCATGATCTCTTCCTAGATCCAGAGGCTCAGACCCTCTGGTCTTATATCATGGCCATTGGACAATTCCAACAAGATATATGCTTGTGTGATGTTGACCAGGACCCAAAAGATTCTAAAGAACCACCACTCTATGCTCCAGGGACTCGAGTCCTTATTAAAGTCTGGAAGGATGGGCCCCAAAGGCTCAACTCCAGTCCATATGGAAGGGCCCCTACCCTGTAATACTTTCTACCCCCACAACAGTCAAGGTACCAGGACACAACTCCTGGATTCATCACTTATGAGTCAAGCAGTGGAAAAAAACAGAAGAGGACACTCAATACACCTGTAAGCCCCTGGGAGATCTCAGATACCTATTCAGGACTACAAATGAGTGCCATTCTAGTGAACACCCCCAAAATTAAGTTTCTGCAGATAAGACTTATCAGGATAGCTCTAAAGAGCCAACACAGCTTGGCAGGGGTTGTATTCCAAAATAAGCAGGAGATAGATCTCCTGATCCCTGAGCAAGGGGGGACTTGAGCCATCTTGAATGAGATGTGTTGTTTCTAGGTAAATATCTTCAGCTAAGTTAAAGAAAGTATCATGGTCCTCAAGAAAAACATTTAGGTCTTGTAAGATCTCAAAGTATGAGCTGGAGAGTTCTCGGGTGACTACAATCTCTCTTTGGTAGATCCTTCTCCTGGCAAGGGGGAATTTGGAGTTGGCTAATGCCCATACTAATCCCTGTTATCACCATATTGATGCTGCTTATGATTGCTCCATGTATTATCAATTGTTTCACCCATTTTGTCTCTAACCAGGTCAACAAGCTCCAAATGCAGTGCTAGTTCAACAAGGATATATAAAACTACACCCGACCATGGAAAATATCACTCACCCTTAGACAGACACTACTATAAGGACTCTGAGGCTTGAGACTAGCAAGAGGGCCAATGCCCCTTGCCATCCCAGCTCAGCAGGAAGTAGAGACCTCAATACTCCTATTCCCAAAGAATTGGGCCTCTCATCTATTGAAGGGGTAATGTTAGGTAGTTAGAATAGGAAAGGAGTCCAAAATGGCAGTAGCTAAAACACAAAGAAAGGAAAAAGCCCGCAAAAATGGAACAAAAGAAAATCCAAGGCCTGGAGTGACAACTTCAGGTGAAACAAACATGGTCCCTTCATAGCCAGCTCAATTTGCATAGGGCTGGCTCAAGGCAGGGAGGAGACAAATGTATAAAAAGCGGAAGTGAAGAAGGATTGAAGCCTCTGCTTTGGGATCGGCCCACCCTTATGCTTTGAGTGTATACTTTCCCTTGCTTGCCAAGTAAAACTCTGCTGTAATGGAGCTGTAACACTGGTCCACTATTTCAAATCTTTGCTGAGGCAAGACAGAAACAAGGAAATTACACAATCCCCTGACATCTCAAATCTGTGAATTTATTAAATAACAAAAAGATGTGATTAAAAACACTGACACTGAGGTGGTAAGATTATCTTGAAAGTGAAAGTGAAGTCGTCGTTCAGTCGTGCCCGACTCTTTGTGACCCCATGGAGCCTGCACCAAGCTCCCCCGTCCATGGGATTTTCAGGGCAAGAGTACTGGAGTGGGTTGCCATTTCCTTCTCCAGGGAATCTTCCCAACCCAGGGATTGAACCCAGGTCTCTCGCACTATAGACAGACAATTTACCATCTGAGCCACCAGGGAAGTCCAGCGCACATAGCATGGGCAGCTGTGACCAGCACACATAATGCGGTCAGGGGCAGAAGCCAGGAGGACCCCATGCCAGAGGGGTGGCGGCCAAGAGGAGTTACCCCATGTCCGAGAGTGCCAGGCTGCCACAGTGCAGTAATGGCCGAAAGGACCTACCCCGCATCCGAGGTCAAGGGTGGTGGCCAGGAGGAGCTACCCCATGCCGGAGGCCAGGGGCGGCGGCCGGAAGGAGCAACCCAATGTCCAAAGAGTGGTATCTCAGCGGGCGCAGGAGGGCCAAGAGGAGTTATTCCATGTTCAAGGTCAGGAGGGGCAGCAGTGAGGAGATACCCCTCGTCCAAGGTAAGGAGCAGTGGTTGAGCTTTGCTGGAGCAGCCGTGAAGAGATACTCCACGTCCAAAGTAAGAGAAACCCGAGTAAGACAGTAGGTATTGCAAGAGACCATCAGAAGGCAGACACACTGAAACCCCAATCACAGAAAACTAGTCAATCTAATCACACTAGGACCACAGCCTTGTCTAACTCAATGAAACTAAGCCATGCCCATGAGGCCACCCAAGACGGGTGGATCATTGTGGAGAGGTCTGACAGAATATGGTCCACTGGAGAAGGGAATGGCAAACCACTTCAGTATTCTTGCCTTGAGAACCCCATGAACATTATGAAAAGGCAAAATGATAGGATACTGAAAGAGGAACTCCCCAGGTCATTAGGTGCCCAATATGCTACTGGAGATCAGTGGAGAAATAACTCCAGAAAGAATGAAGGGATGGAGCCAAAGCAAAAACAATACCCAGCTGTGGATGTGACTGGTGTTAGAAGCAAGGTCCAATGCTGTAAAGACCAATATTGCATAGAAACCTGGAATGTCAGGTCCATGAATCAAGGCAAATTGGAAGTGGTCAGACAAGAGATGGCAAGAGTAAACGTCAACATTCTAGGAATCAGGGAACTAAAATGGACTGGAATGGGAGAATTTAACTCAGATGACCATTGTATCTACTACTGAAGGCAGGAATCCTTTAGAAGAAATGGAGTAGCCATCATGGTCAACAAAAGAGTCTGAAATGCAGTACTTGGATGCAATCTCAAAAATGAAAGAATGATCTCTATTCGTTTCCAGGGCAAACCATTCAATATCACAGTTATCCAAGTCTATGCCCCAACCAGTAATGCTGAAGAAGCTGAAGTTGGACAGTTCTATGAAAACTTACAAGACCTTTTAGAACTAACACACCAAAAAGATGTCCTTTTCATTACAGCGGACTGGAATGCAAAAGTAGGAGGTCAAGAAACACCTGGAGTAACAGGCAAATTTGGCCGTGGAGTACAGAATGAAGCAGGGCAAAGACTAATAGAGTTTTGCCAAGAAAATGCACTGGTCATAGCAAACACCCTCTTCCAACAACACAAGAGAAGACTCTACACATGGACATCACCACATGGTCAACACTGAAATCAGATTGATTATATTCTTTGCAGCCAAAGATGGAGAAACTCTATACAGTCAACAAAAACAATACTGTGGCTCAGATCATGAACTCCTTATTACCAAATTCAGACTGAAATAGAAGAAAGTAGGGAAAACCGCTACACCATTCAGGTATGACCTAAATCAAATCCTTTATGATTATACAGTGGAAGTGGAATAGATTTAAGGGCCTAGATCTGATATAGAGTGCCGGATGAACTATGGATGGAGGTTCGTGACATTGTATAGGAGACAGGGATCAAGATCATCCCCATGGAAAAGAAATGCAAAAAAGCAAAATGGCTGTCTGCAGAGGCCTTACAAATAGCTGTGAAAAGAAGAGAAGCAAAAAGCAAAGTAGAAAAGGAAAGATATAAGCATCTGAATGCAGAGTTCCAAAGAATAACAAGAAGAGATAAGAAAGCCTTCCTCAGAGATCAGTGCAAAGAAATAGAAGAAAACAACAGAATGGGAAAGACTAGAGATCTCTTGAAGAAAGTTAGAGATACCAAGGGAATATTTCATGCAAAGATGGGATCAATAAAGGACAGAAATCGTCTGGACCTAACAGAAGCAGAAGATATTACGAAGAGGTGGGAAGAATACACAGAAGAACTGTACAAAAAAAGAACTTCAAGACCAAGATAATCACGATGCTGTGATCACTCACCTAGAGCCAGACATGCTGGAATGTGAAGTCAAGGGGGCCTTAGAAAACATCACTATGAACAAAGCTAGTGGAGGTGATGGAATTCCAGGAGAGCTGTTTCAAATTCTGAAAGATGATGCTGTGAAAGTGCTGTACTCAATATGTCAACAAATTTGGAAAACTCAGCAGTGGCCACAGGACTGGAAAAGGTCAGTTTTCATTCCAATCCCAAAGAAAGGCAATGCCAAAGAATGCCCAAACTACCGCACAATTGTACTCATCTCATACACTAGTAAAGTAATGCTCAAAATTCTGTAAGTCAGGCTTCAGCAATACATGAACCATGAACTTCCAGATGTTCAAGTTGGTTTTAGAAAAGGCAGAGGAACCAGAGATCAAATTGCCAACATCCGCTGGATCATGGAAAAAGCAAGAGAGTTCCAGAAAAACATCTATTTCTGCTTTCTTGACTATGCCAAAGCCTTTCACTGTGTGAATCACAATAACTGTGGAAAGTTCTGAGAGAGATGGGCATTCCAGACCGCCTGACCTGCCTCTTGAGAAACCTGTATGCAGGTCAGGAAGCAACAGTTAGAACTGGACATGGAACAACAGACTGGTTCCAAATAGGGAAAGGAGTATGTCAAGGCTGTATATTGTCACCCTGCTTATTTAACTTATATGCAGAGGACATCATGAGAAACGCTGGGCTGGAAGAAGCATAAGTTGGAATTAAGATTGCCAGGAGAAATATCAATAACCTGAGATATGCAGATGACACCACCCTTATGGCAGAAAGTGAAGCAGAACTAAAAAGCCTCTTGATGAAAGTGAAAGAGGAGAGTGAAAAAGTTGGCTTGAAGCTCAACATTCAGAAAACGAAGATCATGGCATCTGATCCTATCACTTCATGGCAAATAGATGGGGAAACAGTGTAAACAATGTCAGAGTTTATTTTTGAGGGCTCCAAAATCACTGCAGATGGTGATTGCAGCCATGAAATTAAAAGACGCTTACTCCTTGGAAGGAAAGTTATGACCAACCTAGATAGCATATTCAAAAGCAGAGACATTACTTTGCCGACTATGGTCCATCTAGTCAAGGCTATGGTTTTTCCAGTAGTCATGTATGGATGTGAGAGTTGGACTGTGAAGAAAGCTGAGCACCAAGAATTGATGCTTTTGAACTGTGGTATTGGTGAAGACTCTTGAGAGTCCCTTGGACTACAAGGAGATCCAACCAGTCCATTCTAAAGGAGATCAACCCTGGGATTTCTTTGGAAGGAATGATGCTAAAGCTGAAGCTCCAGTACTTTGGCCACCTCATGTGAAGAGTTGACTCATTGGAAAAGACTTTGATGCTGGGAGGAATTGGGGGCAGGAGGAGAAGTGGATGACAGAGGATGAGATGGCTGGATGGCATCACTGACTCAATGGACGTGAATCTGAGTGAACTCCGGGAGTTAGTGATGGACAGGGAGGCCTTGCGTGCTGCGGTTCATGGGATCGCAAAAAGTCAGACACGACTGAGCAACTAAACCGAACTGAACTGATTCAGATAGACCCAATCCAATCACATCAGTCCTTCAGTTCAGTCATGTCTGACTCATTGCAACCTCATGAATTGCACCACACAAGTCTTCCCTGTCCATAACCAACTCCTGGAGCTTGCTCAAACTCATGTCCATGGAGTCAGTGATGCCATCCAACCATCTCATCCTCTGTTGTCCACTTCTCCTCCTGCCTTCAATCTTTCCCAGCATCAGTGTTTTTTTCCAATGAGTCATCTCTTCCCATCAGATGGTGACAGTATTGGAGTTTCAGCTTCAGCATCAGTCCTTCCTATGAATATTCAAGACTGATCTCCTTTAGGATTGACTGGTTGAATCTCCTTGCAGTCCAAGGGACTTTCAAGAGTCTTCTCCAACTCCACAGTTTAAAAGCATCGATTCTTCAGCACTCAGGTTTCTTTATTGTCCAACTCTCACATTCATACATGACTACAAGATAAACCATAAGTTTGATTAGATGTACCTTTGTTGACAAATAATGTCTCTGTCTAGGCTGGTCATAGCTTTCCTTCCAAGAAGCAAGTGTCTTTTAATTTCATGCCTTCATCACTATCTTCAGTGATTTTGGAGCCCTAGAAAATAAAATCTCTTACTGTTTCCATTGTTTCCCCATCTGTTTATCATGAAGTGATGGGAGTGAATGCCATGATCTTTGTTTTTTTGAATGTTGCATTTTAAGACATTTAAGGACATTAATCCTTAAGAGCAGAGATTCTTTCCCAACTAAAAGGAGAGAGAGAGGTGGAAGAGGAGTCACTGGCTTTGAAAATTCAGGTTTACACTAAAATTTCAAAATCAAGAGTATTTTATGAAATGGTTGCAATATGGAGAACCACGATTACTTGCCAATTCATCTAAAGTGTGCTGTTATAAATTTGAAGTGTTGAGGCTGATGAAGTTTGAAATATCATTTTCAGATCTCAGGATGCATTGATGAAACAATATTGCTTGCGTATTACAAGAAAATGTGGTTCTGGAAGAGTTCCTAGATCTTACCATCAGCTGAACAAGGGCAGATTGTGCAGACAGAGGTGTATGAGCCTGCTCTGCAAAAGAGTGTCAAAAAGCCTTGGTTTACTGTCCCTCTTTAAAAAGTTCCAACTTGATATACAGTGCTCAATAAATAATTTTTGCTTAGTATTATTTTTTAAACTGGAAGATAGCCATGATACAAGATGCCTCTAACTTTCAGAAAATCCAATGATAAAATCTTAAATTAGCATGGAGAGCGTTCAGTCCAAAATACTGCCTACAAATCAGACTGCAATTCTGTCTGACAATTTCAGCAATGTGTTTGTTGTGTGAAGTCAGGGAAAATTAATTGAGCCAGAATTAATCAATTCACACTCCCTCACTTCATGAAAATATTGCTATGATTACACGTGTCCCACTGTATCTCTGTTTCTATAGGAGATATGAGGACCTTGCAAGCCAACCTAATATGATTCCAAATATTCATAATTATTCAATCGATCTGTGTTGAATAAATAAACTTTTTAATACTAAGAATTATGCCAGGTTATCACAAAATACATGCTGAATACCAAGCTTTATTGTAGTTTCTTTCTAGATTTAGTTAAGCTGAGATCATTGTAATTTATATTATCTATTTTTATCTCTCATCAATAAAAACTTTGTAGTTTTATTTGACTAATCTTTTTCTCATCTTTAATTTTGCACCTGTGCTGCATTTTTGGTGTCTCTCTGAATCTCTTCTCACTGATGGGAATTCCTTCCAGGTAGATGTATGGGTATTGGCAAATTGATCACCTGCTGCTTTCCTTGGTCACTGTCACCTTTTATTATATCTGTGAATATTGGAAACAGCCACTCTGATTATCCTTCTCTGCCTTCTCCAAAGTCAGATGCCCAATGTACCACCAAACACATTGGCATTTGACAAACATCAAAGCCCCTGTGAAACCAGAGCTTATAGGGTAAAGGTCAAAGAGGCAAAGCTATGAAAACATCTATGTATGAAAAGTACTGCAACTGAGGCTAATAATTCAGACTTCAACACATTCTGATGATGTCAGATATGATGCAATTAACTCTAGTAGTTATCCCGAGGTTACATAGTAGTCTAACAATGGTGTTACTAGTAGATTTACCTTTACAAAGTTTGCCCTTCTCAGTCTCACCCTGGCCTTTCACATTTCATTCCCTTCCCCTCTCATAACATGACCAGTGCCACGGGCAAAGCGGTCTGCACATACAGATAAAGAAACAGGGTGCCCTCTGTGTTGGAGGAGCTCATTTCTCTTGCCTTTTTGTCTGGATCACCCTTCCATAATTCACTCCTTTGTATGAAATTTTTCTCAACCCAAAGGCTCACTGTAAAAGTTACCTCTTTGGGAAGTGATATTTATTTTTCCCAGATTGAATTAGTCACATTCACCTATGCTCCCCAGGATCCTGAACACATTGTGTATGAACACTCCGAACACATCTCTGCACTATTATGATCATCATGATTATTATCTCCCTCAAGAACGGGCTTTATACCTTGTGGTTTCTGCATTGCCATTTTGCTCTATAGGGATTGGCACAAGGTAAAAGGCACAGAAAATGCTTGCTGTGTGTGTTTGAGTTAAATCAGATTGAATTGAACTGAACTGCGCTGAGTTTTATGGAATTTCTAGAGACCTCTATACCTCTGAAGATTTTTGTTTTTTAAAACAAAGAATCTAGATCTAATTAATTTCATTTTAGTAACTGTTAATAATAGTTCTCTCATCTAACATTGACTTCACTTTTAAATGTATTGTAATAATTGTCTTCTGTAGTTACTCTTAATACCTTGAATATGTTTATCATGTTCCCTCCTAGGTTAATTTAAAATTATAAATACATAAGAGATACATCAGTTTTTAAGGTCAATTTTGCTCTACTTTGCTTTTTTCTATGGACTGGCACACATACTAAATGTCATTCAGGTGTTTGGATTGTAACTAAAGAAGGAGAATCCAGTGTCAGAGACCCATCCTGTCTTCAAACTTTGAAGTTTTGGCATATATGGGACATGCCTCTTGAAAGGAGCTGAAAGCGGGATCTGGAGGGACCTCTGCTGTGAGCACCCACCTTGACACCACAGGTGTCATCTTTACTGCTCGCCAAAAGGTGGGAACATCTCTTCTTGTCACAGTCCTCTGCACTGACTTCCACGACACTCCCAGGACTCTCCCTCGTGTGGAGTTGGCAGTCTTCCTCTGACCATCTGGCTCTGAAATAATCTCTCCCGATGGAAGATTTGTTTAAGGTAGGAGTCTCCTCAGTCTCCTCACCATAGCTCTAGCAAAAATCTCTTTTGTATCCTGGTCATTAACTGCACGCCTGTCAGTCTGTTTCTCCCACTATAATGGAAACTTTCCATATTGTATGACCATTGCCTATCCCATTACCTGTAATATTTTAAAATATTTGGTATGCAAAAACCAGTGAGTGAATGAAACAGAATACCTTCTGTTGCACTCAGTTGATCAGGACACATATGTACTATAGTTGAACTTCCAGGTGTTGACAAAAGTCATTGGAGTGAAAAGGGAAACCACTTAACCAAGCAGTTGTCAAATACTTTCTACCTTTCTGGGGTTCAGATATCTGAGAAAACCATACATAAGTGGGCTTGTCCTAGATTCAAGAGGTGTGGATTGAAAAAAATGGATTCTTGGACTTCTGGTTTGCACATGTTTGTTTTTCTGCCAGAGGCAGGTTCCAATTACTGACCCAGTGCAGTGTAAGCTCTTGTCTCTCAGCTATGGAGAAAATTCACATATAAGGGAATTGCTTACATTTTAGCCGCAAGGCAGTTTTGTAGATATGGAGAATGGGTCAGGAAGACAACTATACAGAAAGCATATGGGCTGTATAAAGGAAATGAACAATTTTGAGGGACGTTGAGGAGAGATTTAAGACCCAAACACAAACAAAGGTAGGAGCAGCTCATTGCCAAGGTCAGTCCCTGGTTAGGACACATCCACAGTCAGCATCCTCATGGTGAGCTTGGGGGGCAAGTGCTCCCAAAGGGCCTTGCTAGGATATCTCCTATGGAACTCCCTTTCATACACCTGGGATCCTAAAATGCTTGAGACTACTTTTAAGTGACAGAAAAATAATAAAAACAATTAAAAAAAAAACGGTGGGGACAATTCTTGCACCGAATATAAGCTGGACATGGGCAGGCATGGTTTCTAAACAAGATCATCTAATTAGGCAGCACTGTCCTGTTTATCCCTGGAGTTCAGTGTGGTTGGGTCATTGCTCTCCATCTAGTTGGGCTGAAGGCTGAAGCCACACAGGGGCCAGATCAGTGAAGGGCAGTTTTGGGTGGAGGAAAGGGGTGTTTTAATTGTGGGGACATGTCCAACACCTATAGGCAAGATCCCATAGAGAAGGCAATGGCACCCTACTCCAGTACTCTTGCCTGGAAAATGCCATGGACAGAGGAGCCTGGTAGGCTGCAGTCCATGGGGTCGCGAAGAGTTGGACACGACTGAGCGACTTCACTTTCACTTTTCACTTTCATGCATTGGAGAAGGAAATGGCAACCCACTCCAGTGTTCTTGCCTGGAGAATCCCAGGGACGGGGGAGTCTGGTGGGCTGCTGTCTATGGGGTCGCACAGACTGGGACACGACTGAAGCAACTTAGCCACAGCAGCAGCATAGCTGATCAGTGCCTAAACATTGATTTTCCATTTGTTGTCACAGTTTTATTAAAGAAAATGTCAGTTTTCTTTAAAAAGGATTTGAATCAAGTCTGGGTTTTGTTTTTTCATTTTTCTTGATTGGTGGTGATTAACATTTTTGAAACCATAGATATGTTGTAAGTATGATTAAAATTATGACCCGCAATGAAATAAATATTCTCATCAACACACATTCCTGCAAATAATTTCATCATATTTCACTGATCTCTAAATCTATATAAGGTGACTCTGCCTTAGAAGGAGGCTGTGGGTGAAAAGAAATAAGAAGGAACTGCTGCAAAGACCTGCAAGACAAGGACATCTTATTGCTGGTTCTAAGCCAAAGAGGCACATTTTGTGAACTGGGGGCTTTATGCTGAAGGTATGGGTGTGACTTTGTGTGACACACTGGTCATTCTCATGCTCTATCTCTGACATGTTGAAGCTACCACATAGAGGGATTCAAAAGAAGTCTCAAATTCTATAGTCTGTAGGCAGTTTATGTAAAACTATACCAAAATTGTATACCATATAAAGGAAAGAGAAGAGAAGATCAGCTGCCTGGATTTAATCTCTATAAAGAAACGACATATTTCTAAAAATAGATTTAAGACAACATAGTAACAAACGTCCTTAGGAAGTTAGAAACATGGATTATAGTTTTCAGGCAAAGAAACCAAAACCAAACATGTAAACAGTCTCTCCCTTATCTCCATATAGTCATGAGACAACACTAGATTAAATAAAATTTGGGACATTTGGCAAAACATCTGAACACTGTGCTTCCAAAGTGTCAAAATGATGACAATGAAGGAAAGGCTGGAAAACTGCAACTGAAGAGATAGAAGAGACATGAGGAGTAAACGCAATGGATGTGTTGCATGGGATCCAGGAGCAGGACGAAGACTTCAGGGAAAAAGCTGTGAAATCCGAATAGAATCTGTCATTTTTGAGTAATATTTGTTTAATATCTTAGTTTTGATGAATAAACCACCATTGTATAAAATATTAAAACAGAAGAAAGTAGATGAAAGGCATATTTGAACACTCTTTAATCTCTGTGCAACTCTTCTGTAAAGTTAGAACAATATGTTAAGCTAGAAGCTAAAATAATTATCTTTAAAATAAGGGGTGCTTTTTCAAACTCAATTATTGCAGGAGAAATTGAAATTAAAATTATATTGAGATATTTTTCATTTATCAACTGGTAAAAATGAAAAAGTATAACAATATACACTTAGCTTCTGGTAGGAATGTAAAATTATACATTCTCCAAGGAGAAGAAATTAGAAATATTTGGAAAAATGGCATATACATTCACCTTTGAGTTCATCAGTCCTACACCCAGAAATTATAACAATGCATCCAGGCCAAAAATAAGTTTCCCTTACAACTATGTTTATAATAGCAAAAATTAGAAACACATTTCCATAAATATGAAACTGTTTCTATGAATAGATCCATGCTGTGGTATACTATATGTCTGTAAGAAGGATACTAAGGCCCTCTTGTGAATTCATCTTTAGAATATTTTATTACATTAAAAAAGAATATAAATCCATATATAGCATCATCTACTGTAACTCTGGAGGGGAGGAGGATGGAGGGAAGGGCAGAGGAGAGAATATATTTTCAAAGGGAAACTCAAGAAGTATAATATATAATACTTGATATATAATATGATATACGATAATATATATAAAGCAGTAAGTCATATTTTAGAAGGAAAAAGGTAGAATGCACAGGGATGAAATTGCCAGTTTCTTGAAAATATTTTGTTACATAATGTGGACTTCAAAAGCCTTTAATTTTTATATACTAGTATATTCAAAAGCAGAGATATTACTTTGCCGACTAAGGTCCATCTAGTCAAGGCTATGGTTTTTCCTGTGGTCATGTATGGATGTGAGAGTTGGACTGTGAAGAAGGCTGAGTGCCGAAGAATTGATGCTTTTGAACTGTGGTGTTAGAGAAGACTCTTGAGAGTCCCTTGGACTGCAAGGAGATCCAACCAGTCCATTCTGAAGGAGATCAGCCCTGGGATTTTTTTGGAAGGAATGATGCTAAAGCTGAAGCTCCAGTACTTTGGCCACCTCATGTGAAGAGCTGACTTATTGGAAAAGACTCTGATGCTGGGAGGGATTGGGGGCAGGAGGAGAAGGGGACGACAGCGGATGAGATGGCTGGATGGCATCACTGACTTGATGGACATGAGTCTGAGTGACCTCCAGGAGATGGTGATGGACAGGGAGGCCTGGTGTGCTGCGATTCATGGGGTTGCAAAGAGTCAGACACAACTGAGCAACTGAACTGAACTGAACTGAACTGAAAAACAAAATTTTAAAGAAAAGTGAAGAGATCACTAAATATTAAAAACATGCTGAAACTAATAAATCTAATGATATGTTAATGTGGTGATAATTACATTCTTAATTCCTAGGAAAGAGAAAGAGAGAAGCTCATTTTTCTTTTATCCTTTCCACTGAAACAATTTCTCTCTCCCATCTGAACTCTAGGAGAAACTGGAGCCGTGGTACCAGCAGAGGCCCCCTGTGCCCATCCACTTCCTTGGGAGTTTGGTGGCTTTGGGTAAGTCTCTCCTGGTCCTCAGATCTCTCATACCAGTTGAGATCCTGAATTTTTGTTTGATGAGGTATAGCAGGTACCTACCTCCTCTCAGTAAGATACTGAGGAGTGGGGCCTGCTGGGAAGACACTGGGAAATAAATATTCCCCCAGGGTCTAGATTATGAGTGGGATTCTATTGGAAGATGCTAGGAGGGGCAGGGAGTCATTTAAGGATACCCAGGCCTCGGTTGAAACAAACAAAGAGAATACCTACCCCTGGAAAGACACTGGTGGGGGCAGGCTCAGTTTTCACTGAGAAATATCTGGGACTCAGTTGAAAGACAAGGAGCCCATACTTACTTGTGTAAGGGGAGGGAAAGGGGCAGAGCACAACTTTTGAAAGAATGACATAGCCCAGGACACAACATAAACCAATTAGAATCAGATGGGACCAAGATGGCAGACAAGAGTAGATGTTGATTCTCAATCATCAAGTGAAATGACGCACCCAGAGGTGCCAGGACAGTTCCAAGGCACTGTTAAAAACCAAGGAATGGGCAGTGGTAGAAATCCTGGGAATGTCTGTCCTTTCCCAAGAATAGTTGGAATAACCCTCTCCACTTCATAGAACCTTTTAACTTCAGCTTCTTGACAAGAATGAACATTAACAGTTTAAGAATCATCTAACTAAAATGGACTGGAATGGGTGAATTTAACTCAGATGACTATTATATCTGCTACTGTGGGCAAGAATCCATTAGAAGGAATGGAGTAGCCATCCTAGTCAACAAGAGTCCTAAATGCAGTACTTGAGTGCAATCTCAAAAGCGACAAAATGATCTCTGTTCGTTTCCAAGGCAAACCATTCAGCATCACAGTAATCCAAGTCTATGCCCTGACCAGCAATGCTGAAGAAGCTGAAGCTGCCTTGCACTTTAGTTTCTATGTATGTGAATTGTGGTTTCTAATACTTCTTTATTAGAATACCTGTGAATTTAATGAAGCAACAGCATCAATTTTCAGCAACTAGTAATATATACTTTTGTGTTAATCACAGTGTAACAGGAGGGAAAGGGGCAGGGCACAAATTTCAAAGAATGACATAGCCCAAGGACACAACGTAAACTGATTAGAATCAAATAGAACCAAGGGCTAGACCTTGATCCTGAATCAGCAAGTGAAATGACACACCCAGAGGTGCCATGACAGTTCCAAGGCACTGTCAAAAGACCAAGGAGTGGGCAGTGGTCCAAATCCTGGAAATCTCCACCCCTTCCCAAGAATAATTGGAATAGTCCTCCCACGCTTTAGCATATGAAATTACCCAGCCTATAAAAACTAACCAGGCCACATTTTGTGGCTGCATTGGCCACGGCCCACACTCTGTGCAGTGTGCTTCTCTCTGTATCTGAATAAATCCACTTCTTACCTATCACTTTGTCTCTCACTGAATTCTTTCTGCCATGAGACATCAACAACCTGAGCTTCATGAGGTCCTGAAACCAGGTACTGTGGGTTTTGGCTGGATTTGAGTCCCAACCATGTGGGTCCGAGTCCCAAGCAAGGTTTTGGCTGGGTTCCAGTCCCAGCATGTGGGTTCAAGTCCCAATCTGTGGTTAACTGTTTCAGCTGGTGACCACAAAGGGATGGTGATAAGGTAAGAAAAGATTTCTTTGCAACAACTTTTGGGCACTAACAACTGGTTGGGAGACTACCTTGGAAGGGATAGCATCTAAAATCATAAGTGCAAATCTTGATCAAATTGTGTGGTGGATTTTGAATTAAGGGTAAAATTTTGGATAGAGCGGGAGTTAGAGGCATCATCTCTGGTTTGGGTCTGAAATGAGTCATGAGGAATCAATCTCAACCAATACTTCTCTGGGTCTTATCCTCCAGTGTTGGCAAAGATTCAAACTACTGGGACTAAAACCAGAGAAACTTGTTAGGCTGTGTAATCATGTTTGACCACAATATAAGCTAGAAAGCCAAGAAAAGTGGCCACTAAATGGGACCCTGAGTTATGATACTATGCGGCTAGGTTTATATTTTAGAAGGAAATCTAAACGGAATGAACTTCCATATGTTCAATTTTTCATTGTATTTAGACAGTGAGACCCACAAGGGATTTAAGATGTTTGTAGCTTGGAGGGAAAATTCTAGTAAGGACACAAAAGACATTTTAACTGAATTATGCTTTAGGGCCCTCCACTCATCTACAGCCAGATATCCTGGAATGTGAAGTCAAGTGGGCCTTGGCATCACTGTGAACAAAGCTAGTGGAGGTGATGGAATTCCAGTAGAGCTATTTCAAATCCTGAAAGATGATGCTGTGAAAGTACTGCACTCAATATGCCAACAAATTTGGAAAACTCAGCAGTGGCCACAGGACTGGAAAAGGTCAGTTTTCATTCCAATACCAAAGAAAGGCAATGCCAAAGAATGTTCAAACTACCGCACAATTGCACTCATCTCACATGCTAGTAAAGTAATGCTCATAATTCTCCAAGTCAGGCTTCAGCAATATGTGAACCGTGAACTCCCTGATGTTCAAGCTGGTTTTAGGAAAGGCAGAGGAACCAGAGATCAAATTGCCAACATCCGCTGGATCATGAAAAAAGCAAGAGAGTTCCAGAAAAACATCTATTTCTGCTTTATTGACTATGCCAAAGCCTTTCACTGTGTGGATCACAATAAACTGTGGAAAATTCTGAGAGAGATGGGAACACCAGACCACCTGACCTGCCTCTTGAGAAATCTGTATGCAGGTCAGGAAGCAACAGTTAGAACTGGACATGGAACAACAGACTAGTTCCAAATAGGAAAAGGAGTACATCAAGGCTGTATATTGTCACCCTGCTTATTTAACTTCTATGCAGAGTACTGCATGAGAAACGCTGGGCTGGAAGAAGCACAACCTGGAATCAAGATTGCCAGGAGAAATATCAATAACTACAGATATACAGATGACACCACCCTTATGGCAGAAAGTGAAGAGGAACTAAAAAGCCTCTTGATGAAAGTAAAAGTGGAGAGTGAAAAAGTTGGCTTAAAGCTCAACATTCAGAAAACAAAGATCGTGGCATCTGGTCCCATCACTTTACGGGAAATAGTTGGGGAAACAGTGGAAACAGTGTCAGACTTTATTTTTTTGGGCTCCATAAGCACTGCAGATGGTGACTGCAGCCATGAAATTAAAAGACGCTTACTCCTTGGACGAAAAGTTATGACCAACCTAGAAAGTATATTCAAAAGCAGAGACATTACTTTGCCAACTAAGGTCCGTCTAGTCAAGGCTATGGTTTTTCCAGTGGTCATGTATGGATGTGAGAGTTGGACTGTGAAGAAGGCTGAGTGCCGAAGAATTGATGCTTTTGAACTGTGGTGTTGGAGAAGACTCTTGAGAGTCCCTTGGACTGCAAGGAGATACAACCAGTCCGTTCTGAAGGAGATCGCTCCAGGGTGTTCTTCGGAAGGAATGATACTAAAGCTGAAACTCCAGTACTTTGGCCACCTCATGCGAAGAGTTGACTCACTGGAAAAGACTTTAATGCTGAGAGGGATTGAGGGCAGAAGAAGAAGGGGACTACCGAGGATGAGATGGCTGGATGGCATCACGGACTCGATGGACGCGAGTCTGACTGAACTCCGGGATTTGGTGAAGGACAGGGAGGCCTAGCGTGCTGCGATTCATGGGGTCGTAAGGAGTCGGACATGACTGAGCGACTGAACTGAATTGAACAGGTTAAATCCTTTACAAGGAGGAATCAGAACTACTCCTGCCTGCTGGTAGGAATCATTGCCTCAGGGGAAGACTCAGCTAGGGACGAAAAGAGACCACACCCATATTCAGGAATCTCTTTGTTCTCTGAGTTACCCAAGGAGCCCATCCTTAGCTCAGCTAGCTCTGTCAGTGATACAAGTTACCAAACAACTGCCCCTACAGTTTTGCCTCTGAGAGAAGTTCCTGATGGAAATCGAGGAACAATAAGAGTCCATGTATCTTTCTCAATGTCTGATCTAAGTATCAGTTCAGTTCAGTTCAGTCACTCAGTTGTGTCCGACTCTTTGCAATCCCATGAATTGCAGCACACCGGGGCTCCTGGTCCATCACCAACTCCCGGAGTTCACTCAAACTCATGTCCATCAAGTCAGTAATGCCATCCAGCCATCTCATCCTCTGTCGTCCCCTTCTTCCTCTGCCCTCAATCCCTCCGAGGATCAGACTCTTTTCCAATGAGTCAACTCTTCACATGAGGTGGCCAAAGTACTGGAGTTTCAGCTTTAGTATCATTCCTTCTGAAGAACACCCTAGAGCGATCTCCTTTAGAATGGACTGGTTGGATCTCCTTGCAGTCCAAGGGACTCTCAAGAGTCTTCTCCAACACCACAGTTCAAAATCATCAATTATTTGGCACTCAGCCTTCTTCACAGTCCAACTCTCACATCCATACATGACCACAGGAAAAACCATAGCCTTAACTAGAGGGACCTTAGTCGGCAAAGTAATGTCTCTGCTTTTGAATATACTATCTAGGTTGGTCATAACTTTTCTTCCAAGGAGTAAGCGTCTTTTAATTTCATGGCTGTGGTCACCATCTGCAGTGCTTATGGAGCCCCCAAAAATAAAGTCTGACACTGTTTCCACTGTTTCCCCATCTATTTCCCATAAAGTGATGGGACCAGATGCCATGATCTTTGTTTTCTGAATGTTGAGCTTTAAGCCAACTTTTTCACTCTCCACTTTCACTTTCATCAAGAGGCTTTTTAGTTCCGCTTCACTTTCTGCCTTAAGGGTGGTGTCATCTGCATATCTCAGCTTATTGATATTTCTCCTGGCAATCTTGATTCCAGCTTGTGCTTCTTCCAGTCCAGTGTTTCTCATGCTGTACTCTGCATATAAGTTAAATAAGCAGGGTGACAATATACAGCCTTGACGTACTCCTTTTCCTATTTGAAACCAGTCTGTTGTTCCATGTCCAGTTCTAACTGTTGCTTCCTGACCTGCATACAGGTTTCTCAAGAGGCAGGTCAGGCGGTCTGGAATGCCCATCTCTCTCAGAACTTTCCACAGTTATTGTGATTCACACAGTGAAAGGCTTTGGCATAGTCAAGAAAGCAGAAATAGATGTTTTTCTGGAACTCTCTTGCTTTTTCCATGATCCAGCGGATGTTGGCAATTTGATCTCTGGTTCCTCTGCCTTTTCTAAAACTGGCTTGAACATCCGGAAGTTCATGGTTCACGTATTGCTGAAGCCTGACTTGGAGAATTTTGAGCATTACTTTACTAGTGTGTGAGATGAGTGCAATTGTGCAGTAGTTTGAGCATTTTTTGACACTGCCTTTCTTTGGTATTGGAATGAAAACTGACCTTTTCCAGTCCTGTGGCCACTGCTGAGTTTTCCAAATTGCTGGCATATTGAGTACAGCACTTTCACAGCATCATCTTTCAGGATTTGAAATAGCTCAACTGGAATTCCATCACCTCCACTAGCTTTGTTCGTAGTGATGCTTTCTAAGTCCCACTTGACTTCACATTCCAGGATGACTGGATCTAGGTATGGCAGAAAACAACTTGCGAATGTCCGTGGGTTCAAGTCCCAACCAGGCTTTTGGCTGGGTTAGAGTCCCGGCACATGGATTTAATCCCCAATCTGTGATTATCTGTTTAATTTGCAAGTATTGAGCTAAGTGGAGAAAGTAAATCTCACCCTAAATGTTGAGGGGGCTCTTTAAGGAGTATGCATTTAAAAATTAAAACCTGGCTTGGTAAAATCTTAAGCAAGGTCTTCTGGGGGAAGTTCAGATTTCTCTGTATCTTTGAGATGTAAATATCCTATCTGATCTTCCAAGGTTATTCTAGTGTGTGTTTGTTTGTTTATACTCAGCTTATAAGCAGTACCCTTGTATTCTTAATTGGTGGCCAAACAATGGATCCTTTTAAAATTAGAGAAACTAACAAATTATTAAATCTAGAATGCTCTCATTGTAAACAACCATTTTGTTGGTGCCTATAAAACAATAATTAAATTAACCTAAGAAGTTTTTTGACTGAGAAAAACTTGTTTAGAAAGCTTCACTGAAGCCTTCTCAATGGGCCTTACAGATGCTAATAAGAGCAATTAAAAATATCAACAAAAAACTAGGAAAAACAAAAAAGTTCTAGCTTTTATTTTAATGAGTTTTTTTTTTTTTTTTAAGAAAGGACTTAGCACAAATGAATTTAAAAAAATCCCTTGAATGGCTATTTAGAATGGGATAAAATTATTAAAACAAGATTTTATATTACTATACTACTTAAAGTGGTCTTCCCTGATAGCTCAGTAGGTAAAGAATCTGTGTGCAATGCAGGAGACCTGGGTTTGATACCTGGGTGAGGAAGATCCCCTAGAGAAGGAAATGGCAACCTACTCCAGTATTCTTGGCTGCAGAATCCCCGTGGACAGAGGAGACTAGTCCATGGGGTCATGAAGAGGCAGACACTACTGAATAACTAATGCTCTCACTTTTCTATTGTCAGCAGTCAATATTTTCAATGTAAGGAAAAATAGAAAACATTATAAAAGCAATGCAGTGAAGTGAAGCCTGTATTTGTAAAGTTGGAACTAAAAATATCAATATAGCTTCACACTTTTTCTTTTAAAATATATACATTCTAGCTCTGTCTGCTAAAAATGTACAAAATCCATGACAGCCCCATGACAAAAATCATACTTAAGTGTCAAGTTACTGTAGCCATGTGTTCCAGGAAATAAATTCACTCAGAAGGACAAGGCAGATAGTGGAGTGCAGCTTATTACACCAAGGCAGAGTCTCCTCTTAGCCAAGGACCCTGACCAGTTTTTGTGAAAACCTTATATACCCTAAGTAGGGAAGGTTCCCTGAGACTAGTCTGAACGAAGGAGAAAGAAGATACAATCAAAGTTAACTGGTGATCATATGCTTTAAGCCTAGGTAGTTAACAGTGGACAATTATCAATAGGCTTGTGGTCACACCCCAATAAGCATAATAGAATGTATGATTCTATTCGGTTACACAGATAATTAGAGTATTCTTTTGGGCAATGAGAGCCCTGGAGCTCTTCTTTCCAGGGTCTGGTTTTCCAGTTGGTATGTCATTTCCATAGATTAAAGGGCTTCCCTGCTGGCTCAGAGGTTAAAGCCTCTGCTTGCAATGCAGGAGACCTGGGTTCAATCCCTGGGTCAGGAAGATCCCCTGGAGGGGGAAAGGGCAACCTACTCCAGTATTCTTGCCTGGAGAATCCCATGGATGGAGGAGCCTGGTGGGCATATAGCTCAAAGTCCACAGTCTGGCCCAAGATAGAGTCCAGCTTTCAAGAGAGAGCCTATTCTGTTTCCTCCTTCATTAATATCTCTAAAAGCCAAAATAAGCTACAAAGATACATTGAAAAACACAGAGAATATAGCCAATATTTTATAATAATTGCAAATAGAATATGACCTTTAAAAATTGTGAGTCTCTCTATTGTACACCTGACTTATATAATTGTGCATCAACTATACTTTTAATAAAAACAAAAATGTACCCTGAAGAAACATTACATTTCAAATAAAATAAATCACCAAGTTCCTTGGAGGAAAGGCTGACTTCATATCTGATGAAGGAGCTCTGTGAGATGAGCTGAGGTTACTGTGCCATTGTACACTGTGGTGATTTAAAATGTCTCCGCAGGATTCTCTGAACTTTAGGCACTAATTCTCTTTTCAAGATGTAGGGTCTGATTTCCAGAGTGGAGGATAGTGGATAATTATCCACTAACTGGACTTAGTGGATAATTTAAAGCAGAAGTGGGGGGTGTGACTTTGGCGAGGAGACTGTAAAGACACAGTGCTTTTCTCCTTGTTCACTTCTGTTTTGGATTCTTCACTCTGGGAAAGTAAGCTGTGTCAGGTTATAAGAAATTCCACAGAGGGTCCATGTGGCGAGCTGTGTCTTCACGCCAACAGCCAGAGAGGAGTTGAATCCTTGTCCAAGAGTCACGTGAATGAACTTTCTCCGAGAAAAATCCTCCATGCCCAGTCACATCCACTGCTTACTTCAGCCCATGGCCATGATTTTGTCACAACCTCATGAGAGACGTGAGCTCAAACCTTTAGTGATGCTACTGTCAGATATCAAACCCTCAGAAATCGTGTGAGATAGTGCTGGATATTTTAAGATGCTCCTTTTGGGAGTATTTTGCTAAGAAGCAATAGAAAACAAGGGCAGATATAATTGGAAGCAACTAAGTCTTGTTTCCTCAGTCATAAAAGGAAAGATGAAACACTTGTTTTACTATTCAGGGATGAATTTTGATTTCTGGGTAATCAAAGTTCTAGTAGATAAGAGAAAGTTTCTTTTTACAGAAGCATTCTACTTAATACAAAGGGGAAAAAAGGAAAGTGTTGGAAATTTTCATAAGCTCTAAGGTAATAGGTCGGAGTAGGCAATGGCACCCCACTCCAGTACTCTTACCTGGAAAATCCCATGGACGGAGGGATGTGGTAGGCTGCAGTCCATGGGGTCGCTAAGAGTCGGACATGACTGAGCGACTTCACTTTCACTTTTCACTTTCATGCATTGGAGAAGGAAATGGCAACCAACTCCAGTGTTCTTGCCTGGAGGATCCCAAGGACGGGGGAGCCTGGTGGGCTGCTGTCTATGGGGTCGCACAGAGTCAGACACGACTGATGTGATTTAGCAGCAGCATCAGCAGCAAGGTAATAGGTCATCAACCAAACAGATGACAGCATTAGATTAGGTGGGAACATTTTCAATGGTGAGAGGCTGCTATCACCAAATGAACCCACTGATTAATCTTAATGCAGAAACTACACACAATGTGGTGTCTCTGTTTTACTCTTGTTCTTATCAACCAGCAGAGAAAGCCATTTTAGAGAATATCAGGGAAACCTGAATACAGTATGGGACGATACCAATAGTATTCCCTTTGCTTGTATAGTCACTAGAGTAGGTCTCATACGTATGAACAAGTTCCATTCTGAGAGTGCGTTTGTAAGTCCAATTTGTTTATAAGCCCAACAAAGTTAACCTAGGTACCCAACTAACAAAATCAGTGATATGAGACTGTACTATAATAGGTTTATAAAAATAATACATAAAAACAAGCACAAAAAATAAAGAAAACATGTTTAATGTTACATTGCAGTAACCTTGAAAAGTATAGCAGAATAGCACAACAGATGGTGTGCATATTTGCATATTTCAAAGTTCTCAACTTGAAAGTTTGTATGTATGAAATTTACTATACTCATCATAATTTTCAAATATTAACACTCACACAGTTCTTTTTCCATGGGTCACATTTTTACCTGGTTCTTCTCCCAGTTTCCAGGATGCCTAGCTTCCAGACTCATACATTTCTTTGCATTGCTATACATCCCAGTCAAGGCCTTACTTTGGGCTCAATATTTATATATTCCATTTTTTCTATTTATTCCAGGGTCATAGTAGAACCTGGATGCTCCAAATAAATAAATAAAAATATGGAACATACAGGTTTTGCTGCCTTACTGTTTCATGGATCTTAGTAAGCATTAAAATTGTGGGTTTTAATGACTAAGGTATGTGGCAAAACAAACTATGAAACATTTTAAAAAGGCACCATTTCAACTGAAGATTTGCTTATGGAAAATTGATGATAATTTACTATTTAGGAAAAAATGGTATTGACATAAACTTAACATGTTCCTTTTATTTTATTTTTTCTTTATTTTTAATTGAAGTATAATTATAATATTAAGTTGGTTTCTGCCATACATCAACATGGATCAGTCATGGGTGTACATGTGTCCCCTCCCTCTTGAGCCTCCCCTCCACCTCCCACCCCTCCATACCCTCTAGGTTGTCAGCAAGCACCAGGCTTGAGCTACCTACACCATACAGCAAATTCCTGCTGGCTGTCTATTGTACACACGGTGATGCACATGTTTCAATGCTACTTTCAATCCAGCCGGCCCTCTCCTTTCTGCACTGTGTCCGCCAGTCTGTGCTCTATGTCTGTGTCTCCATTGCTGCCCTGCAAGTAGGTTCATCAGTACTAGCTTTATGTATTCCATATAGATGAGTCAACCTGTGGTATTTCTCTTTCTGACTTACTCTACTCCATATAATAGGTTCTAGGTTCATCCACCTCATTAGAACTGACTCAGATGCATCCCTTTTATTGCTGAGTAATAGTTCATTGTATACAAGTACCACAACTTTATACAAACAAGTGGAACAAGACAGAAGGCTCAGAGATAGATCCATGTACTTATGGGCACCTTATCTTTGACAAAGGAGGTGAGAATATACAGTGGAGAAAATACAGCCTCTTCAATAAATGGTACTAGGAAAACTGGACAGCTAGATGGAAGAGAATAAAACTAGAACACCTCTTAACACCACACACAAAAATAAACTCAAACTGGGTCACAAACTTGAATGTAAGGCCAGAAACTATAAAGCTCTTTGAAGAAAACAAAGGCAATACTCTCCTTGACATAAATCACAGCAAGATTGTCTAGACCTACCTCCTAGAATAATGGAAATAAAAACAAAAATAAACAAGTGGGATCTAATTAAACTTAAAATCTTTTGCACAGCAAAGGAAACTATGAACAAGGTGAAAAGAGAACCCTCTGAATGGAAGAAAATAATAGCAAATGAAACAACTGACAAAGGGTTAATCTCCAAAATACATAAGCACCTCATGTAGCTCAAAACCAAAAATCAAGCAACCCAATCAAAAAATGGGCAAAAGACCTAAACAGACATTGCTCCCAGAAGATATATAGATGGCTAATAAACATGGAAAATGCTAACCATTGCTCATTATTAGAGAAATGCAAATTGAAACTACAACACCATCATCATAAAGTCTACAAACAATAAATGCTGGAAAGGGTGTGGAGAAAAGGGAAGACTCTTGCCCTGTGGGTGGGAATGTAAACTGATAGAGCTACAATGGAGAACAGTAAGGAGATTCCTTAAAAATCTAGGACTAAAACTACCATATGACCCAACAATCCCACTATTGGGCATATCCCCTGAAGAAACCATAACTGAAAAACACACATGTACCCATATGTTTTTTGCATCACTATTTACAATAGCTAGGACATGGAAGCAACCTAGATACACATCAACAGATAAAAACTCCACATTTTAAAATATAGGAAACTTACAAAGTATGTTCTTGAACCATAATGTAATTAAACTAGAAATCAGTAACAGTAAATAGCTGCAAAATCCCCAAATAGTTGGAAATTAAGCAACACATTCTAAATAAGTTATGGATCCCTGAAAAGTCACAGGGGAAAGTAAAACAGATTTTCAACTAAATTAAAGGGTAAATACAACTTATCAAAATTTGTGGGCCAAAGCAAAAGCTGTGCATAGAAGGAAATTTATAACATTAATGCATATCTTGGAAAAGAAGGAGCATGTAAAGTTATAGTCTCACCTCCCAGGAAAATAAATAAAGGAGAACAAATTAAGCTTAAAAGCAAGTAGAAGAAATGAAATAATAAAAACTACAGTAGAAATTACTGGAACTATAGGCAAGTTCAGGGCTTAGGGTTGAATGTCAATATACAAAGGTCAATTGTTTTTCTCTATAACAGAATGAATAATCAGAATTTAAAATTAAAAATTATAATTTACAACAGTATACACAGTTACTTAAGCATAAATTTAATAAAATGTGTGAAGGATTTGTTTGCATATAAATGGGAGACAAAGATGAAAGGAGTCAAGAAAGATTTATGGAAATGGAGAAATTGCATGGATTAGAAGACTCAATACTGTTAAAATATCAAGCTTCTTACTATCTTGATTCATACATTCAATGTAACCCCAGTCAAAATTTCAGCAAGTCATTTTGTGGATACTAGGAAACTTATTTAAATTTCTTTGATAAGGCAAAGGACCTAGAATTGCCAACAAATAGTGAAGAACAACATTGCAGGACTATTATCCATTGCAAGGTGTACCATAAAGCTACACTAATTAAGACAGTGTGGTATTGGTGAAAGAATAGACAGATCAATCAGTGGAACAGAAGAGAGTCCAGAAATAGATCCTCAATTTAGTCAACTGAGCTTTCACAAAAGTGCAAACAAATTCACTGAACAAAAGACAATCTTTCCTGGAAAATGTGAACATCCATATGCAAAACATTGAACCTAGACATACACTTTTTACTTACACAAAAATTAACTAATCATGGATAATAGACATAAATGTAAATGCAAAACTATAACACCTACGATAGAAAACATTGGGAGAAATTTATATGATCTAGGATTTGTAAATGAGTTTTTAGATATAACACCGAAAAAAGTGATCAGTAAGAGAAAAAAACAGACAAGTTTAACTTAACTGAAATTAAAAATATTTTGGATATGTGTGTTTGTGTGGAAACACTTATGAGACTGAAAAGACAAGCCAGAAACTAGGAAAAAATATTTGTAAAACATATATCTGATAAAGTACTCATATCCCACATACACAAATAACTCTTGAAACTCAACATAAAGAAAACAAGTAAACCTTTTTTATTTTAATGGGGAATAAAAAATCAGACACATCAGAAAAGAAGATATACAGATGGCAATAAACATATAAATAGTTCCTCAAAGTTTTTGTCCATAAAGAATTTGAAATTAACACAATAGTGATATAGCTCTATATATCTAGCACAATGGCTAAAATCTGGAAAACTCATGCTATCAGTTTCTAGTGAGGATGCAAGCAATAGAAATTCCTATTTATTAATTTTGGAAATATACCATGTACAGGCATTTCCAGAAACAGTTTATTGGTTTCTTACAAAGCTAAACAGAATCTGACCATACAATCCAGGATTCACACTCCTAGGTATTTGTACAACAGTTTGCAAAATTCAGTTCAAGTTCAGTTGCTCTGTTCTGTCCAACTCTTTGTGAACCCATGAACTGCAGCACACCAGGCTTCCCTGTCCATCACCAACACCCAGAGCTTGCTCAAACTCATGTCTATTGAGTCAGTGATGCCATCCAACCATCTCATCCTCTGCCATCTCCTTCTCCTCCTGCCTTCAATCTTTCCCACCAGCAGGGTCTTTCCCGAGTCAGTGGTTTGCATCAGGTGGCCAAAGTTTTGGAGTTTCAGCTTCAATATCAGTCCTTCCAATGAACACCCAACACTGATATCCTTTAGGATGGACTAATTTGATCTTGCAGTCCAAGGGACTCTCAAGAGTCTTCTCCAACACCACAGTTCAAAAGCATCAATTCTTTAGCATTCAGCTTTATGGTCCAGCTCTCACATTCATACATGACTACTGGATAAACCATAGCTTTGACTAGACCGACATTTGTTGGCAAAGTAATGTCTCTGCTTTTTAATATGCTGTCTAGGTTGGTCATTGCTTTTCTTCCAAGGAGCAAGAATCTTTTAATTTCATAGCCTCAGTCACCATCTGCAGTGATTTTGGAGCCCCCAAAACTAAAGCCTTTCAGTGTTTCCATTATTTCTCCATCTATCTGCTGTGCTGTGATGGTACCTGATGCCATGATCTTAGTTTTCTGAATGTTTAGTTTTAAGCCAACTTTTCCTCTCTCCTCTTTTACTTTCATCAGGAGGCTTTTTAGTTCTTCACTTTCTGCCATAAGGGTGGTGTCATCTGTATATCTGAAGTTATTGATATTACTCCTGCAATCTTGATTCCAGCCTGCATTTTGCATGACGTATTCTGTTTATAAGTTAAATAGGTAGGGTGACACTACATCCTTGATGTACTCCTTTCCCAACTTGGAACCAGTCTGTTGTTCCATGTCCCGTTCTAATTGTTGCTTCTTGACCTGCATACAGATTTCTCAAGAGGCAGGTCAGGTGGTCTGGTATTCCCGTCTCTTTCAGAATTTTCCACAGTTTGTTGTGATCAACACAATCAAAGGCTTTGGTATAGTCAATAAAGAAGAAGTAGATGTTTTTCTGGAATTTTCTTGCTTTTCAATGACCCAATGGCTGTTGGCAATTTGAGAAATTATGTTCATACAAAGTCCTGCACATGAATATCTCACTCATAATTCCCAAACTGTAAGAAATCAAAATGCTTTTCTTTAGGTATGTTGTTGTTGCTGTTGAGTTGCTAAGTCTTGTCTAACTCTTTGCGACTTTGTGGCCTGAAGCATGCCAGGCTTCCCTGTCTTTCACCCTTTCCTGCAGTTTGCTAAACTCATGTCCATTTCATCAGTGATGTCACCCATCCATCTTGTTTTCTGTTGTGCCCCTTTCCTCCAGCCTTCAATCTTTCCCAGCATCAGGGTTAATGCAGGTCAATATTTGACACAAGCTGGAATTCAACTAATAGAGTCTAGCATATATATATCATTGGCCCTTAACCATTCCATGAGATGAATGCAATTATTCCCATATATTAATATAAAACATTTAAGAGGAGATTCATTAGGTAATGCAGAATTTGAAAAAATAATATAGCTGCCTTATAGATGTGTGAAATAATATCAGAGGTGAGAGAACAGTGCTGACCTAGATAACCATGGAAATCAGCGTGATCTCTAGGGCCAGACACCTCAAAGGACTGTACAAAAGCACTATTATCTAGTGGATAACAGTGTTCCCCAACAGGAGTCTGGGTTAGCAATTCTGATATTGTTGTCAATGTATAATAGAATTAAACAGTTAAGCAGATAGATATCAGATGACTGGGACCAGGCTGCGCTCTGTTGAAGTGGGAGCTACAGATAGCAAGGGAAGGAGGCCAGAATGAATCCTGTGGTAGTGGATTGATTTGGAGACATTTGCATAAACTCATGTTTAGCTTAATGTAGATACAGCTGGTTACAGTCAGAAATATTTAAAGATCTGTGTCAGTTGCACTGTCAACTAACAGGGCTTAGAATCAACTAGACCCCAGTAGCAAGGAGCAGTATGGCACCCAGATTCTTGGATTTTAATCCCGTTGTCCAATAGAAAGAAGAAGGGCTCCTTGGAGAAATACTGATTCTAGAACGGGGGCAAAAAGCATAGAATATGAACCTGGAGCATCCTGTAATGCCTTAGGATAAAGAGCTCAAAAAATAGCTATAGATACAAAATGATCATGGGAATGTATTACAACATGTGAAACAACTGACCTAAGCTGGACAACTATAACACAAACTATAAATGACTGTGAGTCAACACTTATATGTCAATCATTTTATGCATAAACATGAGAAAGAATAGACATATCTCCCAAGGAGAAGAATTCTGAATAATTAACATATGGACTCCACCCTCAACACTTACTCTTTAGATGTGAGCTGCGCATTGTGACATTTTCCCAAAGATAATGGACAGTTTAACTGGAGAAGTCTGACAGTGTCTCAGTCAGGTGGTCAGGGTTACCAGGTTACCATCTGCTTTGTTAAGTTATGCTGCTAGCCTGTCCTCTTGATAGCATGTGGTAAGAAGGGCAATGGGCTCTACTGTCCTCCCTGTAAAAGCAGTAACTACAAGCTAATCATGGGAAACATATCAGACAAACCCATGTGAGAAACAGTCTACTACACACCTACTCCATACTTCACAAACCGCCATGGGCATCAAAAATCAGAAGAGTCCAAGAAATCGTCACAGCCTAGGAAGCCATGGAGAATAAATGTAATATGGTTTCCTGGATAAGATTTTGGGACATAAAAAAGATATTGAGTAAAAATGAAGGAAGTATGGATAAAGTATCTGCTTGAGCTAATAATATTTATGTTGGTTCATTAATTGTGACAATTATGGATAATAATATAAGATGTCAATACTAAGGGACATTAAATATATTTATATTGGGGTGATTTTGTTATCTCCACTTTTCTACAAACATAAATATTTAAAATTATGTTTATTACAAAATCAGTTAAGGAAACCACAAAAGAACATATTGACAGATAGACTGAATAATACTGGAAACATAGGTACATAGATACACAATAAATGGAATTAAAATATATTGAACATGTAATTGAGGAAAAATGCATTGACAAATATAGTACCATTTTGTCTTAAAGTTATCAAAGTTATTTTGAAATTATTATGAGATTATAGAGATACTACATGAAATGAGACAAAGTTTCTGAAAATAGAAAAATATAAATTAAAATTTCCATCATATTCATTCATGATTAGCAATTCTACCTTAAAGTGTTTGATTTAATTTTTGACATGCTATGATTGTGTGTTTGTGTGCCTAGTCATTTCAGTCATATGTGACTCTTTGCAGCTCTATGGATCATAGCCCTCCAGGCTCCTCTGTTCATGGGATTCTCCAGGCAAGAATACTGGAGTGTGTTGCTGTGCCCTACTCCAGGGGATCTTCCTGACCCAAAGATCAAACCCATGTGTCTTACGTCTCCTGCTTTGGCAGGTGGGTTGTTTACTACTAGCGCCACCTGGAAAGCCCCAAAGCTGTGATTATTTCCTATTAAATGATGTCTATTAAAGCATTTTCTAAAATTTATTTTATTGAACTATAGATGATTTGCAATGTGTTAGTTTCTGATGTATAGCAGAGTGATTCATTTATACACACTCACACACACATATATATATACACATACATATATGGGTTTCCCTGATGGCTCTGCCTGAGTTAGATCTCTGGGTTGGGAAGATCCCCTGGAAGGGAGATAATGGCAACCCACGCCAGTATTCTTGTCTGGAGAATCCCCATGGACAGAGGAGCCTCGTGGGCTACAGTCCATAGGGTTGCAAAGAGTCAGACATAACGGAGTGACTAAGCACATATATTCCTTTTCATATTCTTTTCTGTTATGATTTATCACAGAATATTGAATATAATTTTCTGTGTTATTCAGTAGGACCATGTTTATCCATCCGGGATATAATAGTTTACATATGCTAATCCCAAACTCCCAGTCCATCCTCTCCCTTGGCAACGACAAATTCTGTTCTCTGTGTCTGTGAGTCTATTTTTGCTTCACAAATATGGTCAATTTGTGTCATATTTTAGATTACACATATGATGTTGTATGGTATTTGTCTTTCTTTGACTTACTTCACTTGGTATGACAGTCTCTAGGTCCATCCATATTGCTGCAAACAGAATTATTTCATTCTTTTTTTCTTAATATATATATTTTACTGAAGTAAAGTTGAATTACAGTGTTTCAGATGAACAGCAAGGTGATTCAGTTATACATATACACATATATTATTTTTGAAATGATTTTCCATTATACATTATTATAAGATATTGACTACAGTTCCCTGTGCTATACAGTGAACCTTTGTTGTTTGTTGCAGATCTATTTTTTAAAATTAGAAATCTAGCATTCTATTGATACTAAGTCAAACTAGTGAAATAAAAATGTCATATATTTTTTAGTTAGGCAAAAAATCATGTTTTCTAAAATATATATATTATACATATTAAATATATATATGTATACAAAAGCTTTTCTACTATGCTTGATAAAGTCTTGAGAAAGAACATCAAAAAAAAAAAAAAAGAGAGAGATGGAGAAATTGGAAAACATAAACTAAATGAATGAATGAATGAATGAATGAATGAATAAACTAAATGAATGTGTCTTCTCCATTGTTTTCCTGAGATCCTGGATCATTTTCACTATCATTACTCTGAATTCTTTTTCTGGAAGATTGCCTATCTCCACTTCCTTTAGTTGTTTTTCTGGGGTTTTATCTTGTCCCTTCATCTGGGACCTAACTTTCTGCTTTTTCATTGTGATTAACTTTCTGTATCATGCTTTCTGCTTTAGCCCCTGTGGGACTGTGGTTCTCCTTGCTTCTTCTGTCTGCTCTCTGATGGAGGAGGCTAAGAAGCTTATGTAAGCTTCCTGATGGGAGGGACTGGCAATGGACAAAACTGGCTCCTGCTCAGGACCTTGCTCAGTAAAGCTTTAATCCAATCCTCTGCTGATGGATGGGGTTGCACTCCCTCCCTGTTAGTTTGTTTTTCCTGAGGCAACCCAACCCTGGGGTCTACATGCTCTGTGATAGGGTTAATGGTGGACTCTAAGAGGACTCATGCCAATAGGGACATTCCCGGCCTTCTGCTGCCAGTCCCCATCCCTGTGGTGAGCCCCTGCTGACCCCCGTCTCCACAGGAGACCCTCCAACACTAGCAGGTAGTTTTGGTTCAGTCTGCTGTGGGGTCACTGCTCCTTTCCTCGGAGTCTTGGTGCACACAAGATTTTGTTTGTACCCTCCAAGACTGGAGTTTTCATTTGTTCCAGTGTCGTGGAAGTCTTATAATCAAAAATCCTGCTGGTCTTCAAGGTCAGATACCCTGGGGATTCCCAGTCACTTTGTTGGATCCGCAGGCTGGGAAGCCTGACATGAGCTTCAGAACCTTCACAACAGTGGGGAACTTCTTTGGTATTATTATTCTCCAGTTTCGGAGTCACCCACCTGATGGGTATGGGGTTCGATTTTATCACAATTGCATCCCTCCTACCATCTCGCTGCAGACACATTCTTTAAAAAAATTTTTTTAACTTTATTATATTTTATGGCTGAATAGTGGAAGGTGAAAGAGGTAGTCGTTCAGTCGTGTCCAACTCTTTGTGACCCCAAGAACTGTAGCCTACCAGGCTCCTCTGTCCATGGGATTCTCCAGCCAAAAACACTACGGTGAGTTGCCATTCCCCTCTCCAAGGGATCTTCCCAGCCCAGGGATTGAACCTGGGCAGGCAGATTCTTTACCATCTGAGCCAGCAGGAAAGCCATGACTGAATAGTATTCTATTATATATATGTACCACACCTTCTTTATTCATTCACGTGTTGGCAATATCTAAGTTGTTTCCATGTTTTGGCTATTATAATTAAGAAGCATTATTTTAAATTATGAAATTTGGGGAGACCATCTAAAAATAAGAAATGTTTTAGGAAATGTTACTAAATCTATGTGATAAGATATTTACTCATTAAATTTCCTGCAAACAAACAGAAATGTTTAAATTCCAAAATTGTTATGGTCAGATCCCAAAATATGTAAATGACCCCAAATATGTAATATAGAAAACAATGAAAAATTTATTATTTTAGCATGAATTCTCTGGGAGTTTTGAATTGTTAGTGATGATTATCTTATTTATAATTTTTGATTTGCCACTAGTTATCGTGTACTATTCTATAATAGGATATACTGAAAATAAATCATCTGCATTTACTAAGTTGAAATACTGACATAGGATGCCCTCTATTAATAATAGGTTTTGTCAATAAAAGTCTCAACAGAACCTTTTTCTTAAGACAGTTTATTTTTCTCAAAAGATCAGATGTCTTGCTAGGATGCAGAATTAATGGTGAATTTCCAAGCCCTTACCACCGGTCCACTGGAGGTCTGAAGAACGAAGGATTTGTCTTGGCCTTTCTCTGCCCCTCCCATGAGTATCTCATTATCTCTTTTAACCAGAGCTCATCTGGGCCCCAAGGAGGACTATTCTCAAACCCATGAACTCTAGAATCAACCATGCATCTGGGACAGAATTTCAAAGTAAGTGTAAGAGGTCAGTAAAGACTACATTGGTGATAGTATGACATTGGAAAGGTCCCCAAAGATTAGAAAGGATGGTAACTTTTGACCTGGGCCTTAAGGGAAAATACAGTTGGGATATTAGTCGGGGGAAACTGAGTGTGAAGGATGAGGTGGTTTCGTTTTCTAGGTACTACTTTATTCAAGAACAAATTATTCAGAGCACCGTGCATTCAGTATTTCCTGTTGGGCACCAGAAGTTACAACAGTGCACAAGTCAGAGCATGTGCACCTGCTCACAAGGACCTGAACTCAAATACACTGAAAAATATTGAGATGGGATAACCTGGGAAAAGTTACAATATGTTACAAATTGAAAGTAAAGAACTAGAGGAAAAGGAGGATTTGAAAGCAAAGGAAAACGTAATAATTGAAGTAACATGTCACTGGAGCAGGTTTGGGAAGTGACAAGCTACTTAATGTTTAACTGTCTCTCTAAGGGAAAAAAACTTTGATTTGTAGCATTTGTCAGTTTCCATGGTATAAATATCCCATGATGCCTCAAAACATAAATGGTAAAGTGCACAAAATAACTTGGAGGTGATGAATGACAAGGATTTATTATTACTGTTTTTAATTGGTCTGATTGTCAGTTTATATAACTGAATTTTAATGAAGACTCTTTACAGCTAGATGACGAAACTGAAAAATGAAGTCATCGGCTCCTCTGAGCTGGTACAAGCCGGTTCTAACAGAATACTGAGATGAAATGGAAATGTGTCAATTGCACTGACTACTTTGGAATAATTCATATTGAGCATATGAATATATATATATATATTAAAAAGAAGGGGAATCAGGAGAAGACAGAATGAAAAATTTGGCTGGGGTCAAGTTAAAGCTCTTGAATCAGTCTCAGGAAGGTGGGCCCAATTCTGCAGTTCATGGGGAGCCATTGCAGGTGTGTCTGTGTGTGTCTGTGTGTGTCTGTGTTGATGTGTGTCTGTCTCTGCTTTACTCAACAGTGACACTGATGTAAAACTGTGGGTTAACATTTGCATTTACAGTGAATTGAAATAAAGCAATATTGGAAAAAGGAAGTCAAATAAGAACCTTCATCTCTATTCAGAGGAAGATGCAAAGTAGAAATGATGCTGGCTAGAAGCAGCAGCCCTGAGAATCCAGCCTGGGCTTTGCAATCAGCCCTGGGCACTGACAAACATTAACCACTTAAAGAAAAACACATTTCTCTGAGAGCAAAAGCTGCCAGTGCTGAAGAGAAACGTCTTAACTAAGTCTACAGGGAATCTACACTTAGTAAAATAGAACATTCCTGTGCTAGTCTGCTGTTCCTTTTATTTTCAAATTCCTTTCAGGATACATTTAATCTACTCATCTCAATGCTGTTGGCGACTTAGCATTAAAAAGGGTGGGGGATGCTGTTCAACTTTCACTATGTCTAGCAACTCAGCAGGGTAATTTTTAATGTGGTTTCTAACTCCAGGATTCATAGGAAAGGAGGAAAGATGTGTAAGGCTCTTTTATAACTTTATAAGAGAAAGGACTAGCCCCATTTTTCTATGTGGTTTTGCAAATGAGTGAATGTTCTCTCTGCAAAACTTAGAACAGAGTCACCAGTTTTCAGCCTGGGGGTCTGAACTGTAATTAAAATGCAAATGCCTTAGCTTAATATAATAGCTGGAAGAAATCAGAAAGATCAATCTCATTGAACCATTTTATTTCATGGATGAAAAATCTGAGACAGGGTGGTTGGTGACATTCTGCTAATGAGTGGAGATAGCCCAACACAGACGGAGGTCTGTGAGCCTGTGTCAGAACCCAGAGCCCTCCCCACCCCAACCAGCCCCACCACCAGCTCAGCGAGAACAGGAGGCCTGGCAGCCTCTGCTCCTTCCATGTTCATCCAAGCCGGGTATGAGGGGGCCGCCTGCACCAAGATCCCGAGTAATGTCTGTCCACTGGCACAGCTGACATTGTAGTTGCTATTGTGATTAATGCTATTTTTGTTGTCTTGAAATATCTTTTGAAATATGCTTCTATTACATTTCTGAACTGAATATAAATTTTATCCAGAAAGATTTCAAATAATGTTATAGACTAAATGGCTACAAAATGTTGCAATTCATTTCAGTATTCTGGACTCCAGTTATCTGTAGAATGAGGAAAACAGTAGCCTTCAGAGGGTTAATCTGATGATTATACTGGGTTATGTACGTAAGTTGCAGGCCACAATGCCTGACGCAGCTACTCAGCACACCACGTACTTGAAAAGTAAACAGAAGAGGCTGAATCTTATGGCTTCCCAGTGATGGCTGATGATGCTTATCCATAATTACAGACTCAGCAAAGCTCCGGGTTGTTTGAGAATTTAAGAATGATCAGATGCCAATCCCCAAATTTTATAAATGAAATTATTATTATTATTATTTTGTCAAACTGGTTAATTGTCTTGCCTAAGGGCACTCAGTAAGGGCCAGACCCCCAGGACCATTCACAAGGATCCAAGAGCAGTTTCTTCTCAGGCATGCCCAGTCCCTTCCAGAAACTCATTCTTCTATCAGTTTATTTAGGGTAAGGAGCTTGTTTGTCTTTAAAGTGAACTGACTTTAATATCAGAATGAGAACAATTGAGAACCTTCTGGAATTACTCACTGACCTCATCCCTATGTATTCATGTATACTTGGTCATGATTTAGTGTTTAAACCTAAAAATTTCCCCCCTTTCATCCTGTTTTATTCCTTAGATTTGAATCTGTTCCACCTCATCTTGCTCGTCTCTGTCTCTAGTAATTTACAGTGTACTTAAAGTCACCTCTAAGAACATGGGATTTTTTGGTAACTCTTTGAAAATAGATTTAATTGTATTCTTCAAGCTTTAAGCCAAATAAGGGAAATATTATATATTTAGATTTTAAATTTCACAACCCTTATTGAGTTGTCACAAGGTGGAATCAAAATTGCTGGGAGATATATATCAGCAACCTCAAATATACAGATGATACCACTTAAAACAGTAGAGAGCAAAGAAGAATTAAAGAGCCTCTTGATGAGGGTAAAAGAGGAGAGCGGAAAAAGCTGGCTTAAAACTCAACATTCAGAAAACGAACATCATGGCATCCTTCATGTCAAATAACTGGGAGAAAAGTGGAAATAGTGACATATTTTATTTTCCCGGACTCCAAAAGAACTGTGGATGGTGATTGCAGCCATGAAATTAAGACACTTCCTTCTTGGAAGAGAGCTATGACAAACCTAGACAACGTATTTTAAAAAGCAGACATTACTTTGCCAACAAAGGTCTGCGTAGTGAAAGTTATGGTTTTTCCAGTAGTCGTGTATGGGTATGAGAGTTTAACTATAAAGAAAGCTGAATCCTGAAAAACCCATGCCTTTGAATTGTGGTGCTGGAGAAGACTCTTGAGAGTCTGTTGAACTGTAAGAGATCAAATCAGTCAATCCTAAAGGAAAACAATCCTGAATGTTCATTGGAAGGCCTGATGCTAAAACTGAAGCTCCAATTCTTTGGCCACCTGATGCGAAGCACCAGTTCATTGGAAAAAACCCTGAGGATGGGAAAGATTGAAGACAAAAAGAAAAGGGGATATCAGAGGATGAGATAGTTGGATGGTATCACAGACTCAATGGACATGAGTTTTCTGGGAGATAGTGAAGGACAGGGAAGCCTGGCATGCTACAGTCCATAGGGTTGCAAATAGTTGGACACAGCTTAACTGAACAAATGAGTTGTCTATGAATGCTAGGTATGATGCTAGAGATATTTTGATAAGTAGGAGTGCTCTTTTCATGAAGAATATTCACTCCACTGGGGAGGGGCTGGAATAGAAAACAAATAAGACTGGCAGCTCAGGCATTTCTAGGAAGGTACACAAAATACACAGAAAACACAGAACATTTAACTGTGAAGGAACATGATTTATTAAGGGACTTGAAGTCCATGTGAGGAAGCAAAGGCCATGAATTATGAAAATCTCCTTGCTTTGCCTTGTGTGTGTCTTTGGTTTAGGTAATGCTTCACTGCTTAGCTAAGTTTGGCTTAATCTAAAAGCAAAAGTCAGTATTTTATTTTTTCATCTTTACTGAGGTTTAACCGACAAATAAAATTGTAACTTGACTGTGAGTCTTCTTTCATAAGGAAAGAGTGATTTTTTTTTTAATTGGCATAGTTAGTGTTAGTATAGTGTTAGTTTCTATTGTACAGCAAAGAGAATCAGCCATACTTATACACATACCTGGGGCTTCGCAGGTGGTGATAGTGGTAAAGAACCTTCTTGCCAATGCAGAAGACACAGGCGATACAGATTCAGTCCCTGGGTTGGGGAGATCCCCTAGAGGAGGGCAAGGCAACCTACTCCAGTATTTTACATGGGGAATCCCACGGACAGAGGAGCCCGGTGGGCTACAGTCCATAGGGTCGCAAAGCCCCACACAACTGAAGTGACTTAGCCCTCACACACAAACTCGCGCGCACACACACACACACACACACATACCCCCTCTTCCTTGGACTTTCCTCCCAATTAGGTCACAGGGAGCACTGAGTAGAGCTCCCTGTGCTGTTTAATCTCATAAATATGGAGCAAATTTTACCCTGGACACCCCTTTGAAGCTGGAATCATAAATAATATCTTTCCTCTGTCAAAGTCACCAGCAAGAGCATTTATGCTTCAATTTTCCAAGAGAAGCTCTGGAATAATCTTTGGGTTATTTTAGCAGTCCTGTGTCCTTTGATCTTATAGCTCCTTGGGAGTGAGTACTTCAGAACTTCTGGAAGCAATCTCTATCAATACCAGTTTTTTTAGGTTTCAAAAGAGAATTCCCTCAAATAAATTGTTTAATTGCTTTAAAAAATAAAAAGTAAATAAATAATTGCAGTAGAAAACCATCAATCATTTTTGACAAGGAAAGTGGCATGATTGAATGGTTACATAGATCCCTGTGGAATTCAGGTCTGAGGGGTGAATCTAGGAATTGGAAGCCCAGTCATGGACATATGATAACAGTTCCAGGGAGAAATGACAGAGATCTGTTCCACAGGGAGACATAAAGTAAGTCAGCCAATAAATATCAATGTGCAATTCTGAGTTACAGTGTAACATTAACCAAAATACCAGATTTTCATTAAATTATCATTCATCATGGGGTTGGAGATAATGTATTTCCTCTGATTTTTAATATTTTTGTCTCCACTATTACCTACTTGTCAGTTCACTTTCCCAGAACACACAGTTTCTGTAGGCCAGGAGTGTACCTTGATCTATGATGATAAATATCCAGCCAACTGTGAGGTGACAGGAGATAGTGTGCCCTTCACTGAGGTTAGAGGGACAAAATTTACCAGGACAGGCCTCTGGGTGAGAGGACAGCCTCAGAATTCGCATCCAGAGGATCCATATGTGTGATAGCCATAGATTGCAGCCTTCCTAAAACTGTTGCAGGATCTTCAAATAAGGGCTCATGCCAAATGCTCTATCTAGTTTTTGAGATTTTTAATAAAAAGCCATAGAGATGCAAGTAGCTTGCAAATGGTGCATCCTGTACAGGCAGTAAATACTGTGCAAATACCTAAAAATGGGCAGTTCTAGTAGGCCCTCTAGGATCACTGCCTTCTTAAAGAAAGACGCTGGTGAGTTCTAAGGTTTTTTCCACACTGAAAGTTTTCTCTGTACCACCGTCAAAGTTCACATTCCTGACTAGTTTTCCTTCTTCTCACCTGCTGATTTCGTTCTCCAAGACTGATGTGTGTGAAAAACAACTTGATGGCATTTTTCCCCTTGGGGAGAGTTCAGTGCACACAAATAGAAGTTTCTCTTTCAATCCCTAATATTTGTTTGAAGAAGTGACAGAGAAGGTTTTTTTTAAAAAATAGTAACATAAAAACTTTCTCCATCTAAGACATGATAGATGCTGCTGTAATCCAGAAACAATGGACTGAGGGTCATGTGTGTGGACTCAGACAGGGTCTCTAGAAAATTCTGAAGCAAAACCTGCTGTGAACTCTGTTTATTCTGTGGATTGGGATGGAGTCATCAGGGGCCTGGTACAAACAGACAGGGTCAACTGTGGGGGCCCTGAGCTTCCCTGTAATCATAGCAGAGCTAGTGTGTGTGCATGTGTGTGTGAAAGAGAGACAGACACAGAGAGATACACACACACACAGAGGTGGAACAGATTCAATAGAGGAGAAACACATGGACAGGGAATTAATATTCCCAACACTCAGGCTGGGGCTTGCTAATGGGTTTCTCTCCAAGAATGTAAATGCGAGTGTCTACTACTTGGGTCATGCCAGCATAATGCAGAAGGAGCTAAAAACACTATAATGGAAGCCACTTGAGTGCAATCACAGCCTTCTGGTCACCAGATATTATGGAAGCAAAATATAATGCCATGCACAAGCCAGGTGGTGGAGCTGTGTAGTATAAGTTCAACTATGTTCACCTTTGTGAGCCTTTATTTCTTGGGTGGACAATCAATGCTTCCTTCTCTCAGTTTGATTCTTAATGATGCCATGTAACCCAAGACATACCACCTCATTTAAAATGTGTCAGTGGCTTTCGTCCATTTGAGCAAAAATAAAAATTCCTTTCCATGGTCCTCAAGATCTCTCCCACACTTGGCACGTTCCCCAGTAGTGAAACTGTTATTAAACCCAAGTCCAGTTTCTTGCCACTCTAAAGCCAGTTATCCAGAGACAAGTGTTGGTAGGAAAGGAAAATATGCTTTATTTTGGAGGCCAGCAACTGGGGGAGAAAGTGGACTTCTGTCCAAGAACCATCTCCTGATTGTTGCTCAGGCACCAGGAGCATTTAAAGGGGATTTCTAGGGTTGTGCAGGCAGAGAGGAGTAGAACAGCATAGTCAGCTTGACGGTCTTCTTGAAATCAATGATGCGGTGGTCTGATCAGCGTCATCTTGGGTGTTTTAAGTACAACTGGTCTTTTTAGTTCCAGGGTTTGTTCCCATTTCTTTGAGGCCAGTTCCTGCAGTTGGGTGAAGTGGAGTAGCTCATGTCGTGGCTTCAGCTTGGTCATCTTGTAGTCATCTTCTTCCACCAGGGGCTTCAGTATCTTCAAAACAGCTCACAGGCTCAGAATATTATCTATAAACTTTGAGCAGTAACCAAAGGTCCTTGGCTTTGCTTAGTGACTAAACTATTATAGCTTGTCTTGTGTAAAGGCTGAGACTGTAAAGCATAACTAACTTCTAAAGTGATGCTTACAAAATGGTCACCAATCCCACACGTATGAGTGGACTCTGAGTCAAGGTGGCTAAAGCATCTTCACAAGGAGGGGAGGCTGTAGCTGTTCTTGCTGGCAGGTTCAGATTTTGAGTGGAAAAATCAGAAATGACCATCACAGACTCAACCTGAGAAGACCTGGTCTTGCTCAGAGGATGATCGGGAGATCAATGCACCTGAATGGCAGACTGAGGTTGATGGAGGAAATTCTAGAGCATAACAGGGCTTTTAGAAAGTTGGATTTAACTGCTAAGTTTGGGCTTTTGGGTACACAATTAATGTGATTGGAGATAGTGGGCTGAATAATGGTGAAAATTAATCAGGGAGCAGGAGAAAGGATGGATGAAAGAGAAAGTTAGTGAAAGCAGAGATGTTTGGGGAGCTTACTGAAAATATACCAAGAAATGCAGAGTGATGGAGATAAATTATTGGCATTTAAAAGACTTTGGTTCAAATCTCAACCATGTGTTGTGGCAAGCAACATAATTAAATATACAGTGGAAACATTTTCCTCCAAGATTTATGGAAGTATTTTGGAAAGGTGTGAACATGTTTTATAAAATGTCAAGAATTTTTAATCAGAAAGTGGTGATACTCCTTCCTTTAATGCACCAAACTAGTTGTCTAGTGGTCTTCTGTATTTTTTTTAAAGGATTTTCCAGTATTTTTTTTTTTAAGAGCAAAGCCCTATTGCTAATTTCCAACATTTTCCATAAGCAAAGTGTCGTTTTGTGTGCCTTTGTAATCTGTATTTATCAGTTGTGTCTGCTGATGTTTAGAGTAAATAGCTTTACTCCCTAGGTGACAAACCTGTTTTTCATCTTTTTAATACACAATTATGATGCTGAGTTAATTTGCTGTGCACAGAGTATCTTTTAAGAAATCCCAAGTATCTGAACATTTTCAGGATAGGACAAGCATCCTTATTTTGGCTTAATGAAATTATTCCAATACATTGTTGTTGCCTGCTTCCTGGTGCTATCAGACTAACTATAAAGCAACTTCCTTACAGATTTAACTGGGTCCTGACCTTGGATCCCCTAAGAGACTGCAGGGAAATGCTCCTAAGTTGTTGCCTGAGACTAATTTATTCATTACATTAAGTAAGGTCCACTCGGTCAACCATCCACTCTCCACTGACCTCTCCAACCTCCTGCTTCATAATCAGGTTCCAGACTCCATATTAGCTGATGACCATTTAAGTGGTTGACTTTGGTGAATGAACATGAATTAACTTTAGATCTTCTGGTTCTCCTGCCACTCTCCCATCTAATAACTGACCAACATTATCGTATTTCTTTCTTCAAAATGTTGCTTTCCATTCATGTCACCACCTGAGTTCTGTAGACATTTATAATTTATTGAAGAGTATAATGATTCACCTTAGTATATATCATCACTGCCTTCAAGTGTTGACAAAGACTTTGACAATTGATCTTCATGACAGTCCTGAGGTTGAGAATATAATATCATGAACCCTGTTTCACAGATAAGGGATAATGAAATCTAGACTCAGAAACTTAAGAAACTTGCTGATAGTTCAGAAACTTTGACTTTGGAAAAGGTGTCTTTCCACAAACCAATGAAGAAAAAATGAAGTCATTTGCTCATTTTTGTTTTACTTTTCAATTCAAATTTCATCTTAATATAATGGATTTTATTTAACTTTTAATTGGAGAGTACAAGGATCAGAGTCAGTGTTATGTCACATCTAGGTGGATGTCTTATTTCAGAATCACTCAGATTTGCCAACATTGGAAATGGCAGACACTTCCTGGCTCAGTCTTCTGACCACTTTAGGAATGCTGTCTGCTACTTCCGTCTGAATGTCTGCTTTACCAATGCTGAACAGCCTGGATTCCTTGTGCTGCTTTTCTCAAAAGTGACAAAGAGCCCATGTATCCTTTCTATTGCATGACAAGTATTTTCCGGTCATCACGGCCTTTAGTAGAAAAGTTGTTTACTTTACTCCAGTAAGGTGGCTTACTATAACCAATTGACAAGTTCAGCATTCAAAGAGAATGAATTGTGGATGCTCTGAGGTCGACAGAGGCTATGATTGCCAGGTAAGTTCTTGAGTTTCTCATGAGACAGCACCAATAAAAGGCATTTCAAAAGAAAGCTGTGCTCTGTGTCTGATGGACTTCCATACTTACTGAACGAAGATGATTATCACAACATCGTGTAGTTTCTCAAGAACATACTGTTAGAGGACTGCACTGCTGAATAAAATGGGAGCTTCTTTGATGCTAGGAGTGGATTTCACGCCCATACTTTTCATTTTGAAAAGCGTATGGACCTCACAAGCCCTAACTGAGAAGAGTCAGTGAACTTGTCAGGAAGTCAGCATCTGTGATGCCTCTGTGAAAGGTCTTACTGTCACACTGCTGCTGACACAGAGCCCTGGGAAGATGACTCACCTCTCTGGTGATCTTACAGAGCCAAATTCAGCACTGTGCTGTATACAGTGTACCACATGCCTGGCTTCCTCTTATTTAGGAAATGTCACTAATTCTATTGTTACTCACATTTCATACACAGTGTTGTCATTAGCAGATGTCATATCATACTTTACATATGAATGAGGACACACAGGTACACATCAGCATGTCCAGGAAACTCTTCTAGATAGCTCTCCCAGAGGTTCACTACCTCAACCTAGCCCTAAAGATAAATAATGGAGAGGATCAAAGATGTCAACACCCAAATAAAGGCTAATGCAGCTGACCACCTGTTTTCTGGTCTCATATCACCCCAGCATTCATGGTGAGAGGAAATCCAAGTCCGCCTGCATCCAGGACATGGAACCGTTTCCAGCCCACTTTACTAAGGAAACAGATGTGACTTACTTTTCTTCACATGAACAATAAGTTATATATCACAAAGTAAACTTCAAAAAAGAGCATCTATCATTTACTTAGCCAATAAAATGCCTCGGATATGGAAGTAGATGGTGTGAAATGATTTTTTGTTTATTTAGCATCACAATATCCCATGCTATCCATCCTCTTTTATATATGGAGTGAGTATAGAGTTGGAATCACAAATGTATTTATACAACACATTTTGTTACCTTCAACTCGTTAAACACTAACTGTAAACCTCGCCTTATAGTTCGGTGACATATTTAATGCTAATTAATGTTGGAATCCTTTTTCCTATCCCTATAACTTAGGAAATATTAGGAAGGCAGGGGGAAATATAGGATTTGCAGCCCATCAAGGTGATGGCACCCCACTCCAGTACTCTTGCCTGGAAAATCCCATGGACAGAGGAGCCTGGTAGGCTGCGGCCCATGCAGTCGCGAAGAGTCGGACACGACTGAGCGACTTCCCTTTCACTTTTCACTTTCATGCATTGGAGAAGGAAATGGCAACCCACTCCAGTGTTCTTGCCTGGAGAATCGCAGGGATGGGGGAGCCTGGTGGGCTGCCGTCTATGGGGTCACACAGAGTTGGACACAACTGAAGTGACTTAGCAGTAGCAGCAGCAGCATGGTCTTTTTACTGTGTCAGAGATGCTGAAGACATGTAAAGAAAATGGACTTTTCAGAAGTGTGCGCAGAGGTCAGGAAGCAAACACGAGATGGAGAGGCAGCAAGAGAGCCTCAGAAGGGAACAACAAGCAGCCTGTCTCTTCCTGGAAAGAGTCAAGGAAATATGCTTGAAGTCTCTGTATTGAGTGAACAGAAGAAAAAAAAAAAAACCTCTGCCACTCCTCAGGCTTATGAAAAACCTCCCTACCACCAATCGACACACATGCACAGAATCAAAATACCCACTTTGCTCACATTGCATCCAGGTTCAATGAACGTAATACTTTCACAGGGATTGTGTCTTTAGAAAACAAGTGAAGTATAGTTTATTTTTCTGGACTCCATTTCTTCTTTAGGTCCTGCTGCCCCAAAGTCCCCCAGTGCAGTAAACAAGAGGATGTCAAATGAAGGGAAAACAAAGAACAGGTAGGAGCAATAGAGAGTAATATATTACATTACCCATGAGACACTGTGTAGAATTGTGATCTTCATGAAACAAATTAAGAAAATGAAGTTGTGTGTCATTAACTTCAGGACAATACACTAATGTCCTCCTGTATGATTAATCCTCAAAATATGTTCTTAGACACTGCCAGGGTCCAGCCTCAGTGGATCCAGGGAATTCGAAGTGGGGATGGAGTTGGCGAGGAAAAACTTATTTATTAGAAATATAAAGAAAGATTAGGAGGGAATAGTGTAGTAGGAAAATTAATGGAGAAAAGAGGATGATATTCCTTGGTTTACACGGAAAGCTAATAAAGTCTCAAGACAAGAAACTTGCACCATCTACGTTAGGCCACAGGCGCCCGCTTGAATAGCAGAGAGTGCCCTGCCTTGGGCTCCCTCTCACGTGGGTCTTAGAAGCCCGGGCAAATAAGTAGACATGGAGAGCCTCCATGTTCCAAGGGATCAGCCTGAAAAAAGAGAGGGAGGGAGAGAGAGAAAGAGAGAGAGAGTCAACACGGGGGAGGCCAAGCTTGTGCAAAAACCCCATAACTTTATTTTTGAAAGGTGTTTATACACCCTAAGTTTTACATAATGGAAGATACAGAGTCATCCAGGGGCAGCAGTCCTGACCCTTTCTGTATATCTTTTTGTATACAAAAGGTCTCAGGTGATTTACGTTATCTTCTGGCCAAGAGGCCTGTTAACACTTTATGGCTGTCTTCCTTAATGAATGTTAATCTCATTTCCCCTGAAGTGTTTTTCTTTAATCTGCATCACCCTTAAAGCACTAAAGTTACATCCCTATAGAACAAAGGTGCAGTGGGTTATAACAAAGAAGGTACTTAACTCAAAGATCTATGTTGCTACTTGTTTTTTCTATATACCAACTATATCAACAACTAAAAGATATGAAAATTTGGCAGCAAGTATTGACTCAACAAATGAAACCCTTAATCAGTCATATTCTAATGATTTTGACTCCTTGGAAGCCCCTACATTCCTAGGATGTTTTAAGCTTCCTGTGCGTCTCGTGGTCGGGAAGCTGGGAAGCCAAAAACAATCACATGCGCAGCTGTAAGAGTCTTGTAGGCAGGATAGAAAGCCATCAGAGGGGTTTTTGGATTGAAACACTCTAATTATGCCCAGGAGACTTATTATCTAAAAGCTCTAAATTTACTTTTTCCAGAAAAAGGTGGTGGGGGGACAGCCCCCTGTTAATGTCAGAAAAGTAGGCAAAAAGCACAATGCAGTAAGGCAGGCAGACTCTGGTTTTGGGGGTAGATGCTCAAGAAAATCGAACGAGGCTCCCTTAAGGCCGGACTCGCTTTTGCTTATCGGACCCCTTAACCTCATGACCTTTGCCACGGACGGGACTCCTCATGCTGGCTCCTGGCATCACATCATTTAGATTCATCCTTAAAAGTCTCTGGAAGACATATTCAAACATTTGTATCTACCGAGAAGAAACCAAACTTCTGAGATGTTGACTAATGTCCAATTTCATACAATTAGACTATCTGACTCTTCATAGAAAATGAGGGATTCAGAATTTCAAGGCCTAAGCTTTCATCTATTAATCAAAAAGAAAGACATGCTGGAGGGACTCAGAGAAAATAATATCTAGATATTGACTGATATTGGTTAGATTTTTGTAAGTGGATAAACAAAAATGTGGAGAAGGCGATGGCAACCCACTCCAGTACTCTTGCCTGGAAAATCCCATGGACAGAGGAGCCTGGTAGGCTGCAGTCCATGAGGTCGTGAAGAGTTGGACATGACTGAGCGACTTCACTTTCACTTTTCACTTTTAGGCGTTGGAAAAGAAAATGGCAGCCCACTCCATTGTTCTTGCCTGGAGAATCCCAGGGACAGGGGAGACTGGTGGGCTGTCATCTATGGGGTCACACAGAGTCAGACACGACTGAAGCGACCTAGCAGCAGCAGCAGCAGCAGCAAACAAAAATGACTCACTTGAGAATATAAAAATTGCCTGGATTTGACTACACAAAAATCAGAGCAAATCTAGAGACAGTCTAAAAGATTTCACCTAAAGGCCATCATGGGTAGTGACTTTTCAGATGCAACCATAAAAGGACAACCCACGTGGGAAATACTTGTTACACTGGACTTTATTAAAATGTCTGTGAAAGACAATACAAAGAAAATGAGAAGACAGACCAGAGACTGGAGAAAATTTTTGCAAAAGACATACAAAGAACTCTTAAGTCTCAATAATAAAGAAATGAATAACCTACTGGAAAAGAGAGTCAGACAACTGAGCAAAGAAGATAAATAGATGACAAATAAACATTTGAAAAAATGCTCCACATCACATGCCATCATGGAAATACAAATTAAGACAACAATGAGATATGACTATACCACTATAAATATTTAAAATCCAAAACACCAACAACACCAAATGCTGGGAATGTGGAGCAACAGGAGCTCTCATTGATGGTGGGAATGCAAAATGGTACAGCGACTTTGGAGACAATTAGTAAATTTCTTACAAAATTAAACATGTTGTTGTTTAATTACTAAGTCGTATTCCACCCCTTGCAACCCCATGGATTGTACTACCCCAGGCTCCTCTGTCCATAGGCTTTCCCAGGCAAGAAAACTGTAGTGGGTTGCCATTTCCTTCCCCAGGGATCTTCTCCATACAGGCATTGAACATGCATCTCCTGGTTGGCAGGTGATGAGCTACCAGGGAAGACTGAACTAAACACAACTAAACATAAATATGAGCTATCAAGCTACACAAACTGAGAAAACCTTAAATGCATGTTAATAAGTGAAAGAAGCTAATCTGAAAACACTACATACTATATGATTCCAACTACTATGACATTCTGGAAAAGGAAAACTATGGAGATAGTAAAAAGATCAGTGATTGCAAGGGCATGGTGAGTGGAAGGGAGGGGTAAACAAGTGGAGCACAGAGGACTTTTAGGGGAGGGAAGTACTATATAATACCATAATGATGGATACATGCCATCATTTGTTGTTTACTACTCAGTCATGTCTGACTCTGCAACACACCAGTCTTTCCTGTACTTTACCATCTCCCAGAGCTTGCTCAAATTCTTGTCCATTGAATCAGTGATCCAAACATCTCACCCTCTGTCGTTCCCTTCTCCTCACACCCTCAATCTTTCACAGCATTAGGGCCCTTTCCAGTGAATTGGCTCTTGCATCAAGTGGCCAGAAGTTTGAAGCTTCAGCTTCAGCATCAGTCCTTCCAATAAATATTCAGGATTGATTTCCTTCAGGATGGGCTGTTTTGATCTCCTTGCAGTCCAAGGGACTCTCAAGAGTCTTCTCTAACACCACAGCTCAAAAGCATCAATTCTTCAGTGTGCAGCGTTCTTTATGGTCAAACTCTCACATTCATAAATGACTACTGGAAAAACCATAGATTTGACTAGACAGACCTTTGTTGGCAAAGTAATGTCTCTGCTTTTTAATACGCTGCCTAGATTTGTCATAGCTTTTATTCCAAGGAGCAAGCATCTTTTAATTTCATGGCTGAAGTCACCATTTGCAGTGATTTTGGAGCCCACAAAGATAAAGTCTCTCACTGTTTCCATTGTTCCCCCATCTATTTGCCATGATTTGATGGGACTGGATGTCATGATCTTAGTTTTCTGAATGTTGAGTTTTAAGCCAGCTTTTTCACTCTCCTCTTTCACCCTCATCAAGAGACTCTTTAGTTCCTCTTCGCTTTCTGCTATAAGGATGGTGTCATCTGCATATCTGGGGTTATTGACATTTCTCCTGGCAATCTTGATTCCAGCTTGTGCTTCATCCAGCCCAGCATTTCACATGATGTACTCTGCATATAAGTTAAATAAGCAGGGTAACAATATACAACCCCCAATTTGGAACCAGTCCATTATTCCATGTCTGATTCTAACTGTTGCTTCTTTATCTGCATACAGGTTTCTAAGGAGGCAGGTAAAGTGGTCTTTTATATCTATCTCTTGAATAATTTTCTGTAGTTTGTTGTTATCCACACAAAGTCTTTAGCATAGTCAATGAAGCAGAAATAGATGTTTTTCTGGAATCCTCTTGCTTTTTTAATGATCTAATTTGATCAAATGGCAATTTGATCTCTGATTCTTCTGTCTTTTCTAAAACAAGCTTGAACATCTGGAAGTTCTTGGTTCACACACTGTTGAAGCCTAGCTTGGAGAATTTTGAACATTACTTTGCTAGCATGTGAGATGAGTGCAATTGTGAGGTCATACATGCTGTCATACAGCTGTCCAAACCAATATAGTGTACACGAAGAGTGAGCTGTAATGAAAACTACAGACCTTGGGATTTTAATATACAATGTAAGTTCATAAACTGTGTGACAGTTATATCACTGTGATGTAAGATGTTATAATAGGGTAGGTTGAGTATGTATAGGGGTGCTGGGAGCTCTCCGCAGAAAGAGAGAGGCAGTGGAACTTCCCTCAGCAAAGCCTAGAGGTCCGGAGGAGAGGTGAGCCTGCTGTCCGCCAACCCAGCCCCTCGGTGAGTGAGAGACAATCAGACGCGACAGGGTTTCCGTTTAAGCAGTTCCGCTTTATTGTTGTAAGCTCTTGGTTTATAAAGGCAAGCAGGGAGGGGTTTGCGAGGGACTTTCCATAGTTGCACCAATCACATTAAAGGTCAAATCATCATGTGCCATCATTATAACAGGAGTCTATGGTGATCACACGCTGTCTACATGCACAGAAATCAAGAGAGCCAATCAAAAGTTTTGACAGACAACTTAGGCCGCACCCTCATCTCTTCTGCCAGGCGCCATCTTAGCTCTAAACCTCAAAGCTAGCCCTTCTTTTTTAAGGTTTCCCATTTAGGGCCCCACATAGGGGCAGGAGTTAAGGGGAAAATTCCTATTCCTACCCCTCCATTTGCTGTGAACTTAAACCTGCCATAAACAAAGAAGCTGAGAGAAAGAAAAAAAGAGAAAGGGAGGAAGTAAGAAGGAAAGAGGGAGGCAGGAAAGAAAGAAGTAGGAAGAGAGAGAAGGAGAGAGGCAAAGGAAGACCAACTGAGTCAGTCTTGTGTATGTATTTGAATCTAACATCTATTGAATTATATATTATATTATGAACCAAAATTTCAAAAATATTTTATTGAGCATACATTGTGTCCTAAGTTCCTAGGTACCATTTCAGGTAATCAGGATGCCAATATGATGAATCTTCTCAGCATCTGTTGCAACAAGTACTGATTAAAATTTAGTCCCTGTTTTCCTTTCAACTTCTACTTAAGTCAATTTCAGCTTCTCAATATATTTTAAGTTCCAATACAGTTGCAATGTCAGCTTCTCATAAATGTAATTTTAAAAGTGTTGTCAAGCATAAAACACATATAAAACACACTAACAATATTTCAAAGTGCAAAGTTTCAATTAGAAATTAATTTACAGAGCCTAGATTAGATATTGCTTTGAGTACACACATGCAATCTCATTTTCTCTAGTTAACCTCACTCTATCTTCATTTTAAATAAAATAATATGTCACTGAATTAGTCTTGTTCTGCCATATACACAAGTGTATGTACACCAAGTGGTTAACACACAACAGAAACACAGAACCTTATGTTGTGGACTGTAGAGAAGAGTCCCTATTAAGATAGGACTGGTGTCCTCTCTGACAGCAGAGGATTCCACAACAGGAGACGAGCTAAATCTTGGGAAACTGGGAGGTAGGAGGACAAGTCATACCTAGCTTGGCAGTCAGAGCACAGAGCAGATCCTTGGTTCAGAAAGTAGAGAGCTGATTTTCACCACAGCTGATAAGCATCAATAACCTAAAATAGAGAGGAACAGTTTTGAGACATTTTTGGAAAAGACTGATAAAAGCCCTTACATAGTACATCCTCTTTATTTACTATCCTTCCCCACTATGACAAATACATGGCACGTTCTTTAAAGAAGGCAGTCAAGTGACTTCTGTACTTGAGACCCCAGGAACAGAGTGGAGTCACCTAAATCACAGGAGTAAGAGTTCACATGCACAATAAGTGCTGCACACAAGTCCCAGATCACTAAAAGCTGGACTACACTGTCCACACAGGAGATTGAAGATTTTCTGGAGAAGTCACCTTGCCAAAGAAGGCCAGAGACTCTCCAGCAAAACTCTCCCACATGAAGCTGAGAGACAGCATCACCTCTTAGCATCCAATGTGCAGATAATTACATCAGTTTTTAAATTGTTCACCTCTACTCAAGAGAAGAATATTCAAGTTTTCCCAGTATATCAGCATATCCTATTTCTAGGAAAAGAGCAGTAGGAAGAAACAGAAAACATTCTAGAGACATGAAGGTAATGAAAAACTACAAGAAGAAAATTTTGAAAACTTAATAGCATATTTTTTTATAATAGCATAATTTTTTTAAAAAGATAACTTTTTAAGAACAAAAAGAACCCCTGAAAATTAAAGCCAGTATAAAAAAACTACAGTAAAAATTAAATTAAAAAGAAGGTTTGGAAAACAGGGTTGATACAATATCTCAGCAAAAGCTAAAAGAGATGGTAAAGAAATGGGAAAATATGTTTTTAAATGAAGAAATGACACCATCTTTTAAATAATAGAAGTTTTAGAAAGACAAAAGGGAATAAATTTTTAGGAATAATTCAAAACAATGCCACAGGAGTTAACACCTTGTAAAAGCAAATTGAAAGGGTCTACAAAGCACTCCAAATGGACAGGTCAATAGGCCAAAATGAAGGCATACCTTTAAGAAACTATATAACACCTGGAACAAAGATCCTATAAGCTTCTATAGAAAGAAAAGTTTGGACTCATCAACAGCAACATGAGAGTAAAAAGCAATACCTTCAAACTTCTGAAGACAGCTGACTTCTTACTTGCAACTGTGTGTGTGTGTGTGTGTGGTAGTCACTCAGCTGTGTCTGACCCTTTGTGACTCCATGGGCTGTAGCCCACTGGGCTTCTCCCAACCAAAGTATCAGTCAAGGGGGATACATGTGTTAAGATGGACAAGCTCTCCAAAACTGCATTTATCTTGCTCCAAACCTGAAGGAGCTCCTGGAGCGTAGGTGCCATAGAAGAGAGGGAATACATAGAAAATAGGGAACACGAGACTACACAGAGGAGACAAGTAAAGGCGATCCCCGGTGACTACCATAGAAAGGAACTGGGAATGTGTGCTACACACAGTGCCTTGTGTCTCATTGAGTTGACCAGAAAGGCATAGAGAAATTCAGTGTATGCTGACCATCTTTACAGTGACAAGCTGATGAGATGATATGCGTGTATGCTCAGTCATGTTTGATGTTTTGTGACCCCAAAGAGTCATTCTTCATTTGCATAATTTGCATTTCCCTCATGGTTAGTGGCGTCGAGCATATTTTTATGTTTCTATTGGCTATTAGTATGTCTTTCTTGGGAAAATATTCAGAACCTCTGCCCATTTTTAAACCCAATTGTTTGGGTCTTTTTTTTTTTTATCTTCATGTGTATTTGGGATATCGTTTATTGTCCTCTGTATATGTTGCGGTTTGTCACTAAGTTGTGTCCAACTCTTGTTTCCCCACAAAGGAATTTTCCAGGCAAGAATACGAGAGTGGGTAGCCATTGTTTCTCCAGGGGATCTTCCCAACCCAGGGATCAAACTCACATCTCCTGCATTGCAGGTGGGTTCTTTATCCCTGAGCCACAAGGGAAGCCAGTATATGTTGCATATTTTGGTTATTAATGCCTTACTGAATATATTATTTGCAAATATCTTCTCCCATATAGTAGATGGCCTTTTCATTTTGTTGATAGTTTCCTTCATGGTGCAAAAATTTTTAGTTTGTTGTAGTCCCATTTCTTTATTTCTGCCTTTGTTCTCTTATCTGAGAAGATATAGCCAAAAAAAAAATTACAACAAGTGATGTCAAAATACATACTGCCTATGTTTTCCTCTAGGGTCTTTATGGTTTCAGGTCTTATATTTAAGTCAATCCATTTTGAGTTTGTTTTTGTGCATGTTGTGAGAGTAGTCCCATTTGATCCTTTTTCATATAGCTCCAGTTTCCCCAACACAATTTGTTGAAGAGTCTGTCTTTCCTCCATCGTGTATCAGTGCTGCCTTTGTCACAGTATAACTGTCCCCAGATGTGGGTTTATATCTGAGCTCTGTATTCTGTTCCACTGACCTGAGTCTGTTTGTGTCAGTACAAATCAAACAAATCAAATTTGATTACTGTAGCTTTGTCATATAGTTTGACATCAGAGAGTAGGATACCTGTTTTCTGACCCCGAAGTAAGCCTTGGAGAAATGGACATTTGCCTTCAGTTCCTTGTCAGTTCCTTCTCACTTATCTGGGTGGTGCTGCTCCTGCGAAGTCGCTTCAGTCGTGTCCGACTCTGTGCGACCCCATAGACGGCAACCCACCAGGCTTCCCTGTCCCTGGGATTCTCCAGGCAAGAACACTGGGGTGGGTTGCCATTTCCTTCTCCAGTGCAGAAAAGTGAAAAGTGAAAGTGAAGTCGCTCAGTTGTGTCTGACCCTCAGCGACCCCATGGACTGCAGCTTTCCAGGCTCCGCCATCCATGGAATTTTCCAGGCAAGAGTATTGGAGTGGAGTGCCATTGCCTTCTCTGATCTAGGTGCTGGGCACCATCAAATGGTCTTCCAGACTCAGTTTCACATCTTCAGTTGGGTTTACTCCTGGTGATAATGAAGCAATTCAATAAGTTCAGGCAGGCAAAGCTTCTTTTATGATGATAAGGACACAGTAAATCTCAATATAAAGTAGCTGCTGCCCTTCACTTCCTTCATCTACTATGTTACAAATGGTTTCCCTTTTAATCCACCCCATACTTCATGCGTCAAGACATGAGGCCAGAATTGTAGAAGTCAGTCCATTCTGCTCAATGTATCTAAGAAAAAGATGTCCCTAAGTGAAGGAATAACTGAATCAGTAAGTTAGGAAGATGGATATATCTTCCAGGTGCTAAGCTCTCACCTGGGGAGCAGCCCACACATTCCAGAAGGCAATTCATCAACACAGTTGTCAGAGCCAAGCAAGTAACACAGGTGCTTTCATTTTGGTAGGTACTTCTTTGGCTTGTGGTTTGTGTCTTCTTATTTGAATCTGATTCTCTGTTTGCCTCAATGAGAAAATCCCTCTCAAATGCTTTTCTCATCACTCAGAATACCTGCCACATAAAATGAAGAATGTCCTTGAATTTCTATTTCCATCAAAGTAAAAATGGAAATTACAAATGAAGTAATGGCTTGTTTTTTCTTTGCTTTTAACTATTTCAAGGAGATACTATTGTGGGACATGAAAGTACTTTTATTAATATTTTGATGTTAATACTTTATTAACATACTTATACTTTATGATGTAAATTTCTTGCTTTTAATATTATATAACTTGTATCACATTATGTAAATATATTTCTGAACTGTGGTGTATTAGTTCATATAAATTGCTACTTAGTTTTTTATGAAAATATTTAATATATAGTTTAATAATGGGAGATACAAGAAAGTTAAGTTGGTTTTTCATAAACATTTAAGTGGTTTGTACTTTTTCAAACTCCTTTATTGGAAAGCATAAATTTCTATGAAAATCCATCTTTTACCCCCTTAAATTTTCAAAAATTATGAGTTTAATGTCTTTATTTGTACCAATTTGCATTTTTATACAAACATTTCCTTGCTGTCTGGGAAGAAAAAAAGGACTTTAAAAACTTCAAGCATCGAAAGATGACAAAAATTTTAATCATAAGCTACTGGAATTAATGTTTCTAGAAGGAAATCCTAGCTAACATCTGTGCGCTTTTGATATGGCAGTGTGATAAGCACTTACATAACTATTAACCCCTGTGGTTCACCTGGTAAAGTGTCTGCCTGCAGTGCAAGAGATCGCCTATAAAGTGGGAGACCTGGGTTCTATCCCCAAGTCAGAAGATCCCCTGGAGAAGGAAATGGCAGCCCAATCCAGTATTCCTGCCAGGAAAATCTCGTGGAAAAGGAGCCTGGAGGGCTACAGTCCATGGAGTTGCAAGAGTCAGATATGACTTAGCTCTAAACCACCACCATACACTATTAAGTTTGTGTATTTATTAAGTCTGTGGTCTGAGTAGCAACATTCTTGTATTCTCAATGTCATTTATGTAATAAGGAAACAGAGCACTGCATATGAAATAGTTTGCCTAATCATTCAGTTGGTATTCGGGTAACTCAACACGTAGAATATGACTTCAACACTTTTACAATACAACATCTTGTTAACGTTCACTATGCCAACTAATATATTTTCAATATTCATAGAAAACCAAGTGGAAATTATTATACTAACAAAATAACATGTAAATGATCCTATATCTTGATGTTTTTGTTGCAACTTAGTTGCTTTTAAACTGCACTTGGCAAATAATATTATTATCATCCTTGTATAGCCAAAACTTTAAGGCGCAGATAATTTGTGTTACCTGCCCTAGATTGACCAGCTTCTTAGCAGCAAAGCATGTGACCACAAGTGCAGCATTAACAGAAACTGGGGAAAAGCAACCTAGAAGGGTGGGAAAGAGTGGGAGGGAGGTTCAAAAGGGAGGGGGCATATGTACATCTATGGCTAATTCTTGTTGGTGCATGGCAGAAATCAAACCTATATTGTAAAGCAATTATCCTTCAATTAAAAATAAATAAAACTTAAAAAATCTATTTGGTTTCTGTCTTTCCTGCCCAGGAGATGATTATCACAGTAGAAATGAAAGACAACTATAGGAAAAAGGAATTCTCAGCTGAGACAAGGGGAGGTTTGAGGGAACATCTTTCTTGAGATGTGTCTCTGCCTCAAGGCCCTGCAGAAGACCTCATCTTTCCAGACAAGGAGAAAACTTGTGGTCCAGATGGTCAGGGTGAGGTCAGACAGGTTTGAGGACAAATAGAGCTGGAAAATGGGAGAAATGAAGGAGACAAGCACACGGATTAAACAGATTTGCAGGAAGCATGGCTTATTTGACTCTGGAGAATAAAGTGGTGAAAGTGGTGACCACCAGCAGTCAGGAATCAGGCAAGTAGAGTGAATCCATCTTCCTTTCCCTGGGGTTTCTTCTGGGCAACTAAGTCATGGGGTTGAAAGTGAAAGTGAAAGTCACTCAGTTGTGTCCAACTCTTTGCTACCCCATGGACTATACAGTCCAGGGAATTCTCCAGGCTAGAATACTGGAGTGTGTAGCCTTTTCCTTCTCCAGGGGATCTTCCCAACCCAGGGATTGAACCCAGGTCTCCACTATTACTGGTGGATTCTTTACCGGCTGAGCTACCAGGAAAGTCCACGAATACTGGAGTGGGTAGCCTATCCCTTCTCCAGCAGATCTTCCTGACCCAGGACTCGAACCGAGGTCATCTGCATTGCAGGCGGGTTCTTTACCAGCTAAACTCCAGGGATGCCCCGTCATGGGGTTGCCCTTCATTAGCTACATACCCTGTGCCAGGCTTTGTGTTGAATGTTGTGTGTTAAGACCACTACTTAAACCCAGTTGGCATTTGGACTAATGCTTGATTCCATCACTTCCTGTATGTCTCTTAATGGCTCCCAGTTAGGAAGTTAGCACCACATTTTATTGGAGTTCTCATGTTAACTTTATGAACACAGTGCTGTAGGAAGTGATGTCAGCATTTTATAGATGAGAAAAGTGAGCCTCAGCAAATACCTCTCCCCACTAGAGTATGAGTGGGGGCTGGAGGAGGTTTTCCTCTGACTACAGAGCCTGTGAGCCACCTGTGTGGTGGGAGTTCCAGGTAGATGGAGGAAAGTGCTAGAGCTTATGTCACTGTATTTGAGCATGAGGTTGGCAATGTGTTTTAGTTTTGTGATTTCTTTTTGAAGGCAAGAAGAAATGTGAGCTGGGTGAGAGCATAGAGAGGAGGATTTATGAGTTGGAAACTGTAATCTGAGGCCCCTGAATGACACAGCCAGTGTTAATCACTGTTCACATCTCCAGAGAAGTGGTTCTCAAACTTACCTAGAAGGACAGTGTCATGGGTATCAACCCCAGAGATCCTTGCTCAGTAGGTCTGGAGTGGACCTGAGAGTCTGCACTTCTCAGAAGCAGACATGGATGCTGTTGGTCCATCCACACGTTGAGAGTCACCGCCCTGCAGGACACGTATGTGGTTTGCCATATTCAAATCCATGATGAAAGGTTTGTTTATAGACACATATAGCTGACATTTTGAATAACCATAATTTAGGTACACATATTCTTCCCAGTGGGCTTCCCCAATAGCTCAATGGGTAAGAAATGTACCTGCAATGCTGGAGAACCAGGAGATGCAGGTTTGATCCCTGGATTGGGAAGATCACCTGAAGAAGAAAATGGCAACCCATTCCAGTATTCTCGCCTGGGAAATACCATGGACAGAGGAGCCTGGGGGGGCTACAGTCCAAAGGGTAACAAAGAGTCAGACACAACTGAACAACTAAGCATGAATTCTTCCCAATAAACACAATATGATACAATAATAAGCAAGTTAAATAAGTTTATACAAACATGAGTCCTGACATTGTGTGTGTGTGTGTATACATATACTAATTGCCATTCTGTTTTGTTCTTGTCATTATGCACAAACTCTCTGCTGCAAAATGGTGCTCAGACACAAAAAATAACAATCATTTTGTAACTGTTTTTAGGTGATTGTCAAAAAGAGATAATACAATACTTAGGCTAAGTGAAATGTCCAGAGTAGAAAAGAAAACTTGAAAGTATCCTTTGGGAACAAGCTGACCACTTTGTAGATAACATGAAAATAAGTGTATCTGTGTATATCTGTGTAAGGAGAAGAGAGGAAAATACAAAATTCCAGAGTCAGATTTACTAAGCTTCAGAACATAGGCGGGCAAGATGGGCAGAAAGAAAGACAGAGTTACTGAAGAATTAAAATTCAGTTTTATAATACAGAGACTCGGGAGAAAAGGAAAGATAAACCCATCTGAATGCAAAATGCCAAAGAATAACAAGGAGAGATAAGAAAGCCTTCTTCAATGATCAATGCAAAGAAAGAGAGGAAAACAATAGAATGGAAACCCTAGAGATCTCTTCAACAAAATTGGAGATACAAAGGGAACATTTCATCCAAAGATGGGTACAATAAAAGACAGAAACGGTATGGGCCCAACAGAAGCAGAAGAGATTAAGAAGAGATGGCAAGAATACACAGAAGAACTGTACAGAAAAGATCTTCACGACCCAGATAACCACAATGGTGTGATCACTCACCTAGAGCCAGATATCCTGTAATGTGGAATCAAGTGGGCCTTAGGAAGCATCACTACGAACAAAGCTAATGGAGGTGATGGAATTCCAGTTGAGCTATTTCAAATCTTAAAAGATGATGCTGTGAAAGTGCTGCACTCAATATGCCAGCAAATTGAGGACTGGAAAAGGTCAGTTTTCATTCCAATCCCAAAGAAAGGCAATGCCAAAGAATACCCAAACTACCACACAATTGTAGTCATCTCACACTCTACCAAAGTAGTACTCAAAATTCTCCAAGCCAGGCTTCAACAGTATGTGAACCATAAACTTCCAGATATTCAAGCTGGATTTAGAAAAGGCAGAGGAATTTCCTTTTTCATACTGCCAGAATCCATTGGATCATCAAAAAAGCAAGAGAGTTCCAGAAAAACATCTATTTCTTCTTTATTGACTACAACAAAGCCTTTGACTGTGTGGATCATAAAAATCTGGAAAATTCTGAAAGAGATGGGAATAGCAGAACACCTGACCTGCCTCCTGAGAAATCTGTATGCAGGTCAAGAAGTAACAGAATGGGACATGAAACAATAGACTGGTTCCAAATCGGGAGAGGAGTACATTAAGACTGTATATTATCACCCTGCTTATTTAACTTTTATGCAGAGTACATCATGCGAAATGCCAGGCTGGGTGAAGCACAAGTTGGAATTAAGATTGCCAGGAGAAATATCAATAACCTCAGATATGCAGATCACATCACCCTTATGGCAGAAAGTGAAGAGGAACTAAAAAGCCTCTTGATGAAAGTGAAAGAGGAGAGTGAAAAAATTGGCTTAAAACTCAACATTCAGAAAACTAAGATTATGATATCTGGTCCCATCACTTCATGGCAAAAAGATGGGGAAACAATGGAAACAGTGAAAGACTTTATTTTTCTGGGCTCCAAAATCACTGCAGATGGTGAATGCAGCCATGAAACTAGAAGATGCTTGCTCCTTAGAAGAAAAGCTATGACCAACCTAGACAGCATATTAAAAAGGAGAGACATTACTTTGCCAACAAAGGTCCGTCTAGTCAAAGCTATGGTTTTTCCAGTAGTCATGTATGGATGTGAGAGTTGGACTGTGAAGAAAGCTGAGCACCAAAGAATTGATGCTTTTGAACTGTGGTGTTAGAGAAGACTCTTGAGAGTCCCTTGGACTGCAAGGAGATCAAATTAGTCAATCCTCAAGGAAATCAGCCCTGAATATTCATTGGAAGGACTGATGCTGAAGCTGAAACTCCAAAATTTTGGCCACATGATGGGAAGAACTGACTCATTTGAAATGACCCTGATGCTGGGAAAGATTGAATGTGGGAGGAGAAGGAGACGACAGAAGATGAGATGGTTGGATGGCATCACCAACTCAATGGATATGAGTTGAGTAACCTCTGGGAGTTGGTGATGGACAGGAAAGCCTGGTGCGCTGCAGTCCATGGGGTCACAGAATCAGACACGACTGAGCAACTGAGCTGAACTGAGATGAGTTTGGATTTTTAATATACTGAGGCAGACAAAGTGGAATCAATAATAGCAGAAACACTAAGCACACAACTTGCTGTTGTCATGTAGATTTGTCTCCCGAAAGTAAAGAGCACACCTGTCCTCCCCGATAGGAAGAGTTTCCCAAAACCTGAGAGACCCTTCCCTAAGATCCCCAGCAGACACTGGGCCAGAGCAGCTGCTCGGGGCCAGGGAGCAAAGACCCAGCATCACAGGGAGTGGAATGAGGAGTGCTGGAGATGGGAGGTGTTTCTCCATATCCGCAGAGCATGGCATGGTCTCTTCTCATGCAGGCTTCCAGAAGGCATCCTGTGCTTTGGGAAACCTCAGTGTCTGCGCACCATCTGGGGCAACAGTACCAGGCGGAGATAGGCTCCTACCTTATGGGAAGTGACTTCTCAGGAACCATTGAGGCAATTTTTGAGGTTCCTTCCTTTCTGTCCTTAAGTTGCCATTTGTTTATATTTGGGAGGGGTTCCTTTTTTCATTTTGATTTCTTGATTTTACCACGTTCCAACCACTGTTGGGTCCTTAGTGAGCAAGACTCCTTCTTTTGTGGTGTTTACATTCTGGTGGCAGGACCAGATTAACCCAGGTGTTCGAGGAAGTACCACAGACGATGGACAAGGCGAGTCTCCACGTCCATGTCAGGGGAGCTCCAGGAAGCTCTGAAGATAGCAGGAGTGTTCGTGGCAGGCATTACAAGGGGGAACAGCATAGAAGGAAAAATGTAAAAGCTGCCTGGAGGAAAAACTTCACTACTTAAGACATACTAACACTGCTACTATAAATATCAGCTCACTGTTGAATGCCCAGTTTGGTTTGTGGTATGTTGATAGATGGATGCTACATCCATCTTCATGAGTGAGCTTGGCCTGAAGGTCTTCTTTCTGGTTTGGTTTTGGTACAGAGCATGTGCTGACCTCATCAAATCTGTTGAGGAGAGTTTCTAGTTTCTGGTTTTCTGTTCTCAGAAGGGTCTGTAGTAACCTGCTGATTTCTAACTTGTGTTTGATACAGTCCACCTGGGTGCATGCACACTTAGTCACTCAGTTGTCTCTGACTCATTGCAGCCCTATGGCTGTCGCCTGTCAGACTCCTCTGTGTGTGGGGTTTCCCAGGCAGGAATAGTGGAATGGGTTACCATTTCCTCCTCCAGGGTGTCTCCCTAACCCGGGGATTGAAGCTGCATCACCTGTGTCTCCTCCATTGCAGGCAGTTTCTTTACCCACTGAGCCATCAGGGATGCCCTTCCGCCAGGGTAGCCTTGCACTAATACACCACACCATGTCCTACATATGATGCTGGCACAGCACTGCACTTACCGTAGTGTACCTCACTGTGCTGTATGTACCACACCACACAGAGTACCAAGCCACACCCAGCACCCACCACCTTGCACCTTACAATACTGCACCACACCATATCACACCAACATAGCATTCATTTAGGCTAAAAAACAAGTAGGTAAATTAATAGTAGGAATACACACACAGAACACACACACAAATCACTCAGTCGTGTCCGACTCTTTGCGACCCCATGGACTGTAGCCCACCAGGCTCCTCGGTCCATGGGATTTTCCAGGCATGAATACTGGAGTGGGTTGCCGTTTCCTTCTCCAGGGGATCTTCCTGACCCAGGGATTGAAGCCGGGTCTCCTGCATTGTAGGTAGACGCTTTACAGTCTGAGCTAACTTCTTTAATTTCATACAGGATATGGACAAAAAAAAAAAAAAACAACTCTAGTTATTAGAGTTATTATACTGATGGCATGTTGAAAGCTTTCCCTTTGAGATTAAGAGTGAAACACAGATTCTCACCATCACACTTATATTCAATATTATGTTTCACGTACTAGCCATGGAAGCTAGAAAGGTAATCGTGCAATATTCATGAAAACTGGGAGTAACTAAGCGTATCTATCATTATTCATGAATGCATGATAATTTTGAAATTAATATGGGATATAAGCAAGGTTGCAGGATATAAGTTCAATATAAAAGTTCAACTTGTATTTCTGAACAAAAAATAAATGTAAAATAGGGGCTTTCCAGGTGGTGCAGTGGTAAAGAATCTGACTGTCAATGCAGGCAACACAAGAGCCCCAGATCTGATTCCTGGTTTGGGAAGATCCCTTGAAGGAGGAAATGGCAAACCACTTCAGGATGCTTGCCTGGAAAATTCCAAGGACAGAGGAGCCTGGAAAGCTATACATGGAGTTGTGAAGAGTTGAACACAACTGAGCACACACACACATATATAAAATTGGCCTTTATAAAAACATAAAAATATAGAATAATAAACATAAACAAAATATGAGTTCAATATTCAATTTTTACCAAACTAATTTATAAAATTAAAAGAATTTTTTAAAAATTATGAGTAAGTATCTATTTGTGAAAATAGACAGACTGATTCTGAGGTTTATATGGAGATGCAAAAGATCGAGAGAAGCCTAGACAATGTTAATACAAAAAAGAACAAGGTAGGGGAACTAACTTTTCCAAATATTGAGACATTTACAAAGGTAAAATAAAGACAAGAAAGAACAACAGAGAACTCGACTCTAGGTCATACCATACAAAAAATGAATTTTGGGTCCTTTAAAATCACATTAAGCTTAGAAAAGAAAACACAAATGAGTGTATACAAGATCTTGGGTAGATTTCACAAACAGAAGAAAACAAAGTACCAGTAGCAAAATAAAATATTTATAAATTAGACTCCATTGAAAAAAATTCCTTGTCAAAATGCATCACTAAGTGGATGAAAATTTAAGCCACTAAGAGTGAGAACTTACTTGTAATAAGTATAACCAATCACTGCAAAATTATTATGCTATCTGACTTTCCCCAAGAATAAGAACTATAGGTAGTCATTAACCAGTTAGAAAATTTTTGTGGCTTTGAGTTAGACAAACATGTCTAACACAGGTCACAATAAAACAGAACATAATTTAAAACTGAGACAAACTTTATCAAAATTAAAATGCTTTCACTTTTAAAGCTACTATTAAAGAAGATAAACCATAGACAAAGAGAAAGTATTTATAAATTATAGAAGTGATAAAAATTAACTTTTACAACTTCATAATAATGCCAATAAAATGTAAGCAAAGATTTGAGCAAACACTTCAGAAAACAAATTGTGAATGCCCAACAAGCACATGAAGAAGCTCAACATTGTGAGTCATCAAGAATTCAAACTAAACCACAGTGAGATTCCTCTGCACACTACTAGTATGTCTGCATTTTAAAAGGCTGTCTATATTGTTGGTGACAATAAGAGCTCTCATTTTATCGCTAAAGAGGCTGGCCACTTTGAAAAAATTATTTGACAATTAAAAATTAAAAATTAAATTCTTAACATGTAGCCAGGCAATTCCACTCCTAAACATATATTCAAGAGAAATAAAAACATCAAAACAAGGATAATTTATCTTTTGTTTCTAATTTGTGTATCTTTTGTAAATAATTTGACTCTGACAAATTATAAGCAGTTCAAACTTATATATTCATGCCCCAATATATCTCCAAACAGGCTAATATTTTAAGAGGTTGCCAACCTTACCATATATTTTATATCTATTTAATCTTGAAATATTATATACAAGATAGTATGTAGCATATATATATATATATATATATATACATAAATTTAAAAATAATAAATACTAATGTGCCAACAAGGAAAAGAGAAATAAAAACATACATAGCATTATACTTGATTGATAATAGACAAAGACTAGAAACTCTCAACTGTCCAAAATGTGGATAAACACATTTTGATTTGTATAAAAATATTGGATACTACTTTCAAATGTAGTTTCAATACTATATCTATACTCTATATACATTTGAGTACTACTCAACAATAAAAAATAAACTAGCTACTGACATCATAACATGAATGAATCTCATATCTTTGCCATTAGAAAGAAGCCACGCATAAAAGAATGGACACATTTTATTCTTCTTGTGTGATATTTAGAAAAGGCAGTCTATTTTGTTAGCCAGAGATGTGTATTGATTGGGAAGAGGCACAAGGGAATTCTTGGAGTGAGGGAAATATTCCACATCTCAACAGCAATGATGATTCCTACCAGATATTTCTTAATACTCATTGAACTGTATGTGCACTTAAAACAGGTTTTGTTACATGCTATGTAATTATACCTTAATAAAGTTGCTTAAGAAAATCAAGACATTAATGAATAATAGATTTGAAAAGAATGAAGTTAAACAAAGACAGTGAATATAAGAGTCATTGATTTTCCTGTGTAGCTCTCATTTCGCAGACCACTGTCCAAAATCATGGAGAAGGCAATGGCACCCCACTCCAGTACTCTTGCCTGGAAAATCCCATGGATGGAGGAGCCTGGTAGGCTGCAGTCCATGGGGTCGCCAAGAGTCAGACACGACTGAATGACCTCACTTTCACTTTTTACTTTCATGCATTGGAGAAGGAACTGGCAACTCACTCCAGTGTTCTTGCCTGGAGGATCCCAGGGACGGGGGAACCTGGTGGGCTGCTGTCTATGGGGTCACACAGAGTCGGACACGACTGAAGTGACTTAGTAGCAGCAGCAGCAGTCCAATATCATAGAAGTCTTGGTGATGACTCAACAGTCTCTATCATTCATCTTGATTATGATGCCTCACTCAAATACTTGTATCTCTTTTTTTTAAGATCATTTAATGTTTTTAATTTTATTTGTTTTTTAAAAAGTTATCTTTATTTGACTATATCAAGTCTTTTTTTCACCATTTTAATTTTTTTATTGTGCATGTACTTAAAATGTTTGGTTTTGGTTGGATTTTTTTTTTTTCCCAGCATCTGGAAATTCTCTAACATTTCTGGAAATTAGGGCATTTGTTATAAGGGAATGTTATTGTGTTGTTCTATGCACTGTCTCAATGAAAGCAATTTGCCTTTTCTTATAAAGCACCAGAGGACTGTCAATAGAAACATAATAAATACATTTCCATTACACAGCACTCAGATCTCAAGAGTACTGACTACCCTAACCATTATAACAAAACTGTTAAAAAATTGAATAATTGTCCAAAGGTTTGTCCACTCCTTAATTACTTAGTATTTTGCTTTCTGAAATATAAGGTCATGAAATATAACAATATACTTTGTTATGTTTTTTAAATTCAAGTGTCATGCCAACATACAGACTTAATGGGAAGCCAACAACATTACAAAGCACAGGACATTTGATATTTTGGAAATCAATTTAGATGCAAAGCATGGAATAGCAATATCATTTCACTCAAAGAGAATCAATTTCATATAAATTATGTTTGAAAAAATTAGCTTCTTTGAGGAAATGTTTTAGAATTTCCTTCTAATGAGAAGGAAAACTCTTTTAAAGACATTGAACAGATTCAAAGCATGTAAGAAAAATAAAATATATAGTGACCAACCAATTTATTAAAACATTAATAAATAGCCACATTTTATTAAAACTATAGCATTGGTATGAAATCTGAAACCTCAAACAATGATCTAACATACTGAGTTTGGCAATATTTGTGTGCATTCACAAACCTATAAAATACTCTGGTAGAAACTGAAGGGAAATAAAACAGCTTTGTAACACTTGTAAGTAACATAAATAAGTTTGCCAGATATTCTTGTAAATTTGTTTCTGCCATCAAGTCACTTTAAAATCTGTACTCATATTGTAGAACTTCATACCTTTTTATTCTTAGCACAAAGCAGGAAACCCCAATTCAGTTTTTCAGTACAAAGTTTTTGGAGGTTAACTTCACAATTTTAGGCTGAATTGAGTGAATTTTGACAGTAATCTGAGCAACTTAGAGAGAATAACAACTGTCTGTATATGACAGTAAATGAAACCTTTGAAAGGATGTAGTGGATTTTTTTGAGAAAGACAATATCAGGATTTGAGAAAAAGTTCATAATTTTCTTTTATTTGCAGTTAAAAAAGTAGGTTACAATATTTTTTTTTTCTCCCAATGGTCACTATTTTTTTCCACTTTACAATATTGTATTGATTTTGCCATACATCAACATGAATCTGCCACAGGTGTACACATGTTTCCAATTCTGAACCCCCCTCCCACCTCCTTCCCCATACCATCCCTCTGGGTCATCCCAGTGCACCAGCCCCAAGGATCCTGTATCCTGCATCGAACCTAGATTGGCGATTCATTTCTTATATGATATTCTACATGTTTCAATGCCATTCTCCCAAATCATCCCACCCTCTCCCTCTCCCTCTCCCTCTCCCACAGAGTACAAAAGTCCATTCTATACATCTGTGTCTCTTTTGCTGTCTCGCATACAGGGTTATCGTTACCATCTTTCTAAATTCCATATATATGTGTTAGTATACCTGAGCGACTTCACTTTCACTTTTCATTTTCATGTATTGGAGAAGGAAATGGCAACCCACTCCAGTGTTATTGCTTGGAGAATCCCAGGGACGGGGGAGCCTGGTGGCCTGCCATCTATGGGGTAGCACAGAGTTGGACACAACTGAAGCAACTTAGCAGCAGCAGTAGCAGCATACTGTATTGGTTTTTTTCTTTCTGGCTTACTTCACTCTGTATAATCAGCTCCAGTTTCATCCACCTCATTAGAATTGATTTAAATGTATTCTTTGTAATGGCTGAGTAATATTCCATTGTGTATATGTACCACAGCTTTTTTATCCACTCATCTGCTGATGGACATCTAGGTTGCTTCCATGTGCTGACTATTATAAACAGTGCTGCGATGAACATTGGGGTACATGTGTCTCTTTCAATTCTGGTTTCCTCATGTGTATGCCCAGCAGTGGGATTGCTGGGTCATAAGGCAGTTCTATTTCCAGTTTTTTAAGGAATCTCCACACTGTTCTCCATAGTGGGTGTACTAGTTTGCATTCCCACCAAGAGTGTAAGAGGGTTCCCTTTTCTCCACACCCTTTCCAGCATGTATTGCTTGTAGACTTTTGGATTACAACCATTCTGACTGGTGTGAGATGGTACCTCATTGTGGTTTTGATTTGCATTTCTCTGATAAGGAGTGATGTTGAGCATCTTTTCATGTGTTGTATCAAGTCTTAGTTGCTGCATGCGAGATCTTCGATCATCAGTGCAGCCTGTGGAATATCTAGCTGTGCCATGTATTGTTCTCTGACCAGGGATCAAACTTGGCCCCCTTGCATTGTGAGTCTGTAGTCTTAGCCATTGGGCCACCCTACTGGAATCTTAATCTTCTATTTTTCCAGTTTAGAATGATATCAATAACTACCACCTGCCTGGCATCATGCTTTCCTGTTTCATCTTTTCTCCTGCCTCCATTATGGTCACCACGTACTTTGTAGCACATTTGAGTGGCTATGCCTTTGCTTATGTGACGTTTATCTATACTACTTGCTCTAGGACACTGACCTAGTCTGATTACTACTTGGTCATGATGCCTTCTCTTTCCACATGTGGCCATGTAATTATTGTTGCTGAACAGATGGAAACAGAACCTCCAAATTATGATAATCCACTAGGGAAAAACAGTTATCATACATAACTTCATTTTAACATCATTTAAAATGTTAATCAATGGAAGTCCATTATGTGCTTGCTACGTATTTGAATCAAATAATACAGTTGGAAAAGATGATAGAGGCCACCTTATCCATTTAAAATCACTGAAAGTGTTTGCTCTTTCTAATGATGTTGTAATAAAAGTTGCAACACTAGCAGAGGTGATATCAGGTCCTTTAATGTGATTTTCCCTCACTAGTGATTTTAAAGAACCAAGTTCTCCTTTTTCCTGAACAAGGTCATTATCTGCTGCAAGATATTAAACAAGACTTTCATAGAAGTCAAAGCATAGCTCATTGAAAAACAGAATACGTGTAAAACTATTTCTTTAGAATAACACAGCTTAATTCTCTGTCTTAAGTGGCATGCAACTTGAGGTTCTGACACAGACTCTCCTAGGATTTTAAGATGGCTGTGCATGAACACAAAGAGACAAATATATCCCAGCAATACTGAAAATTAAGAGCTAACATTCAGGGTCACTAAGGAGAATTCTTATTAACCGCAAGGTCACAAAAGATGACTTGAGATGCATAATCAGTGGACCTCTCGTGCCATGTCCTGGGGAAAAGCGAGTGGTCTAAACCTCTTTTCATCTCTTACTAGTGCCCTTATGCAGTCAGAAATGTAAGATCTCCCACTGTTATAAGGCTTCTTCTTTTTTTTGAGATAACTGAAACAATCTCCTCTCCCCTTCCTTCCGCTCGGCAGACATGACACTCTCCTGGACAAGGAAAGTGGTCAAAATGAGTAAGTGCATCTGCATGTGTGCTCGCACTTGCCTTGGTGTGTGATCGTGTAAAGGAGAAAAAGGCTCTCCCTCTGCCTTCAGTGGTTCAGAAAGATGGGATTTCCAGAGCATAGATTCTGACTTTGCAGAGAAAGGGGGGTGGGGGGGGGGACTTTAAGTGGACAGAAAGGGAGTGAATGACAGGAACGCACTTCTGCCATTTTCCCTGGGGTGAAATCTTCTTCCATTCTCAGATCAGCCGTGGACATGCTAAAGACAGGGACGCTTGACAGTTGTAACCCACCTGATTGTCTCTTCAACTATGCATCATATAAATAAACAAGTAGTACAGATAGTATTGAGCTTCCCTGGTGGCTCAGTGGTAAAGAATATTCCTGCCAATACAGGAGACTTTGGTTCGATCCCTGGTTCGGGAAGATACCTTGGAGAAGGAAATGACAACCCACTCTAGTATTCTGGCCTGGGAAATCCCATGGACAGAGGAGCTTGGTGGGCTACAGTCCATGGGATCACAAAGAATCTAACACAACTAGGTGGCTAAAAAACAACAATAAACAGTATTGCAGATATCAGCAAATCACATAGTATCCTGAATCTTCAGTTCTTTTCCTTCTGTTTTCTCATTGGAAGAGTTTGGAGTTGACAATTTTCTACTCCATGCTCAAAGCTTAAGTTCTCTTCATGGGCAGTCAGGTGAAGGACTCACCTCTCTCTGCCTTCTGAGGCAGACCTTTGAAATATTCCTGCTTCTCTCCTGGGCACAAGCACCACTGTTCACTCCAGCCATTGGAATATTTATCCCTGAGGATGGTAACAGGGTACAATACATCCTCTACCCTCTTCACCATTGGAGCTGGCACCCACATTTGCCCCCCTACGACAACTGGAAACAAAGGTGAGTGCACGCGTGTTAAGTCACTCCAGTCATGTCTGATTTTTTGCAACCCTATGGACTGCAGTAGGCCAGACTCCTCTGTCCATGGGGATTCTCCAAGCAAGAATATTGGAGTGGTACTTTGCCCATTTCCCCCAGGAAACTAGAGAGTGGAGAGATAAATTAGAAAAGATGATAATAAATAAAACATAAAAATAGATTCCTAAGATATTAACCCTGGCCAGTTTTCCCAGAGTCAGTCTTAATTGACAGTTGTTAGTCAATTCTTAGGTTGAAATCTAAACCCTGAGGGAAGGACTTCCAATCACACCTGCCATTCGCAACCCACAATCTATGCCAGTCCTACTCAGCAGCAGAACTTCCATCAGAGACCGAAGCAGCACTTACAGCACTTTGGAGCCCACTCATCTCATGAAGAGCATTTTCATCCTCCACACTCAGGGCCAACATCTCTGGTTCTGGAAGATTCAAGCACAGTCTTCCAGGGTCCGTTCTTTTGTCATCTCCACCTAGTGCTGCTCTGACATCAGTTGCTGAGAACACCTTTTGGATTAATATTTGAGTTCTGTGTTTTCGTATATTTTTTCTTGGCTTCTCAGGGAAACTTTCTGGATTCTTACCTCCAGTACTTAGTGAGCTGGTGTCTCACAGACTCCAGGTAAATCTCATGATGCCCAACCTTGAGGAAGGGGTGCCATCACCAAGCATTGTCTATGATACCATCATTTCTGCCGCTTCTGCTCCTTATCTTCTGGGACTCATCAGCCACCAAAAGGCCACTTTGTGGCAACAGCAGGAATTAAAAATAGAGATGAAAGGAAGCCAGAATTGACCATACTAAGGTTAAATGAAGGATGCTCAAAGTATGCTCTTCTGGCCCTTTCAAATATACAATGTACTCTGTACTCTGATAATCATAAAATCTCAGGGGCCAGATTAAAAAATGACCTCTTTAGATACCAGTTTTCTCTTTGAAGAAAGAAAGATGTAACTAGATACATGTTTCCCCATTGACCTGTCAAGTATTGAACCTTCTAACTCTGATAGCAGCAAAGGGGTGAAAAGGAATTTGTGCCCCCACCTCCCTGGGTTTAGCTCACACTGTGTGGATGTGGAGTCACTGGGTGGCTTGGATCACACAGAAGCAACCATTACCTCAGCCATTCTACACAATTTATTTGAGATGTTTCCAAAAGCAGTGATTCCAGGGATAACTTTCCCACATCAGGGAAGAGAGTGATGTGGACTCTGGGTAGAGTGACTTGATAAGACTGAGAGGAAGCTCTCACCCCTCTTCTTTCTGACTCACAAGACTTATAAGGCCCTTCTAATCAGAGCAGAGAGTATCTAGGAAGGCCTGGTGACTGAAGTCTTCAAACTTAGGAATTTAATGTAAGTTATTGAAAACCTAGATAGCATATTCAAAAGCAGAGACATTACTTTGCCGACTAAGTTCTGTCTAGGCAAGGCCATGGTTTTTCCTGTGGTCATGTATGGATGTGAGAGTTGGACTGTGAAGAAGGCTGAGCATCGAAGAATTGATGCTTTTGAACTGTGGTGTTGGAGAAGACTCTTGAGAGTCCCTTGGACTGCAAGGAGATCCAACCAGTCCATTCTGAAGGAGATCAACCCTGGGATTTCTTTGGAAGGAATGATGCTAACACTGAAACTCCAGTTCTCTGGCCACCTCATGCAAAGAGTTGACTCATTGGAAAAGACTCTGATGCTGGGAGGGATTGGGGGCAGGATGACATCACTGACTCGATGAACGTGAATCTGAGTGAACTCCAGGAGTTGGTGATGGACAGGGAGGCTTGGCGTGCTGCGATTCATGGGGTCGCAAAGAGTCGGACACGACTGAGTGACTGAACTAAACTGAATTGAATTGAACTGAACTGAACTGAACTGAAAACTGGCAGCTTACTGTTTCCTTTCAAAACCTGCACATTGCTATGGTGTTGATTTGTGTGTGTGTGTGCGTTTGGAAAGCTTTAATTCACATATAAAATTCATCCCCTAAAAATATGCAAATGTTTGGTTTTAGAATATTTACAGAGTTATCCCGACTTACAACTTATCTTTAGAACATGTTCATCACCCCAATAAGAAAATCCCAGCCACTCTGCAGTCACTCTCTGTCCTTCTCAACTTTACCTCTAGGTAAGTATTGACCTTCTTTCTGTCTCTCTTGATGCACCTATTCTAGACACTTGGTAAATGGAATCAGACAATGTATGTATTTTTGTATTTGTCTGCTTCATATACCTATGTTTTCCAAGTTCACCTTGTAGCATGCATCAATGTTGAATTGTTTTTAATGAACAAGTAACATTCCATTATGTGGATATGCCCCTTTTACTTATCCATTCATCAGTTGATGAATATTTCTTACAGGACAGGTTTATTGGAGGAAAATTCACTTAAAAAAAAACTAATATGTTTGCTGATATAGAATTCCTGATTTGTTTGTTTGTTTGCTTGCTTGTATGACTTTGTATATGGCATCTTACAGCCCTCTGGACTTCATGGTTTCTGGCAGGAAGTCAGTTTTTAACCTAATTGACAATCCATTGTGCACAATGAATTATTTTTCTCTTGCTGTTTACAAGGTTATATCTGTATTTTTCTTTCAAAAAACTTGCAATGATATATTTAAGTGTTTATTCAGTTAAAGTTTGTTGAGCTTGTTGGGTGTATAGATTAATGTTTTTCAATTAAAAAAATCATGGTTTTTTCTGTTTCTTGTTTGATTTTGAAATATACTTTCTGTCCTCTCTTCTTCTGGGACTCCCATTATGTTTATGTTGTTGAGTTTTATAGTCTTTGAAAAGTTTCAGAAGCTCTGATCATACTTCTTCATTGCTTTTGTTCTCTGTTCCTTATTAAATAACTTCAATCAACCCACCATCAAGTTCATTGATTCTTTCTTTGAATCAAATGTGTTGCCCCCTCTAGTAAGTTTTTCATTTCCTGATATGCATTTTTCAAATATCTAAGCTAGAGTTTATTCCTTTTTTTATAATTTTGATCACTTTAATAATGTTCTTAATATGGTGAGACATTGCTGGCATGCATTCTTTTAATTATTCATGCCTTTTTTTTTAGCTCATAGAACACAGTTATAATTGCTAATTTAATGTCATTTTCAAATCAGTCCAATGTGGATCACTGAAGGGAGAGTTTTCTTTTGATTCCTGATTCTTTGCACAGCTCAGAGTTTACTATTTAAAACTGGACTTTTCAAATCATACAAGGTTACAACTCTGGAAATCAGATTTCTCCCTCTCCCACAGGATTTGATTTATTGCATCTTCCTTATCACATTCTAAACTGCTGTTTGTTTAGTCAATTCCATGGACTAATTCTGTAGTATTTTTCCCTGTTGTGTACTTTGTATCTGTCTTCTTCGTATAACAATTTTTTTTCACTTTCACCTGAGTCAATTGACTTGTTTCAGCTAATAAACGGGCAGTTCAGTTCAGTCGCTCAGTCGTCTCCGACTTTTTGAAACCTCATGGACTGCAGCACCCCAGGCTTTCCTGTCCATCACCAACTCCCAGATGTTACTCAAACTCATGTCCATTGAGTCAGTGATGCTATCCAACCATCTCATCCTCTATCATCCCCTTTTCCTCCTGCCCTCAATCTTTCCCAGCATCAGGGTCTTTTCAAATGAATCAGCTCTTCGCATCAGGTGGCCAAAGTATTGGAGTTTCAGCTTCAACATCAGTCCTTCCAATGAACATTCAGGACTGATTTCCTTTAGGATGGACTTGTTGGATCTCCTTGCAGTTCAAGGGACTCTCAAGAGTCTTTTCCAACACCACAGTGCAAAAGCATCAATTCTTCAGCATTCAACTTTCTTTATAGTCCAACTTTCACATCCATACATGACTACTGGAAAAACCATAGCTTTGACTAGACAGATCTTTGTTGGCAAAGTAATGTCTCTGCTTTTTAATATGCTGTCTAGGTTGGTCATAACTTTCCTTAAATGGGCAGCTTCTGCCGCTGCTGCTGCTAAGTCGCTTCAGTTGTGTCTGACTGTGCAACCCCATAGATGGCAGCCCACCAGCCTCCTCTGTCCCTGGGATTCTTCAGGCAAGAACACTGGAGTGGGTTGCCATTTCCTTCTCCAATGCATGAAAGTGAAAGTGAAGTCGCTCAGTCATGTCCGACTCTCAGTGACCCCATGGACTGCAGCCTACCAGGCTCCTCCATCCATGGGATTTTCTAGGCAAGAGTACTGAAGTGGGTTGCCACAGAGATTTCCCTAAATCTCTTAAACCAATAAGTTTTCCAGACATAAACCTGAGGATCTATGCATGTGTCAAGCCGTCCCTTAGACATTCACCTTACAATTTCACCTTATTCTTCATTTCTGCTTACAAAAGATCATACATCAGACAGGTGAAAGACTGGGGCCTGTTCAGTCTATCTTAGGTATGTTCTGTTCTACTCAGGGCCTTCTAGATCCACTACAATACATCAGAACTGTATGTAGTCCTCTATGTAGTAGAGGACTGTATGTAGTCCTCTGTATATAGTCCTGTATGTAGTCTTTGTGGGGATCATCTCCTGCAGGCACTCTCTAGAGGTCACAGGGTTGCTGTGACTCTGAGGATCAAGCTGCAGGGCCACATCCTGTTGTTCTTATCAAGGTGTTGCAGTTTTCCTGAAGTAAAAGCCCTTCAGATGATTTCAAGCCTGTGGCTAATTCTGAGAGTTCTGGATAAAGTTAGTTTCAATATTTTCTGATATTTTTATTGCTTTTATTGGAGGAGTAGATTCCTATAAGTTCTTACATCACCACCCTGGAAACCCTGCCCACTGCTTGATTTTCTTCCTGGTGTAATTTATTGTGAAAATAATTAAACTTGAGAAGACCCACAAAATGCAGAAGACATCCCAGCATTTTTGTCATGCTTGGAAAATAAAACAAGCTGTTGATTTTTAATATCTTCATGTATCACATAGGGAAATGATGGCTAATTGGAACTACTTTTGTGAGGATTAATTAATATCCTCCAAATAAAGTGTTTGGCATAAAATTTCAGTGTATCTGATGTACAAATAAGAAGAAATGTGTGGTAGGGATGAGATAGAATGTGTGAGACGTCTTCAGGAGACAGTAGATTCTATGATGCAGAGACAGAATATTATCACATTTGTGCTTAAGAGAGAATAATTTATTTGCAGCATAATATTTGCAAAATTATCACTTTGTCCAAACAGTGTTTTTAAAACAATGAAGAACATTATGGTTTATAAATTTGTGCTAAGATTACAAGAAGGTCATACCTAGACAAGAGAAAGTACAGAAGTTCAGCTGAAAACAGGAGCAAAAATAGCATCTATCTTTTACTCAAAATTAATAGACAAACGGAAAAAAAATTCTTAAAGACCTGAGTATGTCTAATGTGTCATTTAGAAAACCTGTTGGTAGCTTTAAAAAAATGTGAAAAATTTTTTCCCAATGATATCATTGGGAAAAAATGTCAAATTATTTTAGTACTCAAGATGGTTGAGGCCAAATAAGAGCCAACACATACCTTAAATTTTAGGGACAATGAGTGCTAGAAAAACCTCCCCAAACAAAACAAAACCCTGTTACTAAAGACAAAGTTTACTACAGAAAAGGATACTTTGAATAGAAACAATTTTCAGAGGTAAGAAGCAACCAAAGTGTAATTATAATGGTATAAAAGATGCACCATGGGAGAGAAGTTGGAGGTTCCTCAAAAATGTAACATCAAGATCCTAGAATTGCTCACACTAGAAAAAATTTTAAAGATTGATATGTACCTACTACTGAGTATAGAATAATAACCAACAAAGACTTGCTGTGGGCTACAGGGTGACCTGCATCAGAGCAAAATCTAAAGGGGAGTGGATATATATGTGTATGGCTGATTCACTCTGCTGTGCTCCTGAAGCTACACAGCATTGTAAATCAGTTGTACAGTAAGTCGCCTACATATGAATCTGAAAGTTGCAAACTTTCAAAGATGAAAATGCACTTTCAAATGTCTAATCCCATTACATTAGTTCATGTGTCTGGTGTACATTTTCCTATGTGTGCATACCCTTCAAGTGGTTGTGCTTTTATGTACTTTTCATGATTGTTCAGAGTACACTAGTACAATACCTTTATTTCAAGCCAGGGTGTCTAGAAACATCCATAAAAGCAGCAGTGATGTGGCTGGTACTACTGTACATGTCAACACAGAGTACTGCAAGACCAGAAATGTTTTCTTTATTGTGTTTGCTTTTTATGTATTATTGGTGTGAAAAGTGTTATAAACCTATCATAGCACAATACTATATGGCCAATTGCTTTAGTTGGGTACCAAGGCTAAGTTTGTTAGATTTATGAACAAACTGGATTTAAAAGCATGCTCTTGGAATGGAACTTCTTCATATATAGGGGACTTACTGTACTCAATAGTTTTTTTTTTTAGAAAGAGTGTGATCTCTGGATTCAGACTCAATGAATATCCATATCCTGGTTCTATTACCTAATAGGCCTGTAACTTCAGGAAAGATACATGAAATCATGGGCCTCAATGTTTGTCTGTAAAGTAGAAATGAAAATGATCCCTATGATTTTGGCTTGCCATGAGGGTTCAACAAGAGGTAGATATGACAAACTTTGAATAATGAAGAAAATCTAAAAAAAAGAGAGATTTATCTATTACTGGATTTTTTTTCTTTTTAAGAGCTAATCCAGGTGGAATTAGAAAACTGTGAATAGGCCTTAGGAGTACTTGAAAGTCACAAAAAACAGTATCATAAATTTCTGGGAATTACAAAATGACCTGTTAGCTTTAACAAAAGCAGAACAATTGCCCACTGCTTATGAATGACATTTCAACAATAGTAACAATAATCACCATAGGGAGTGCTTGGTCGTGCCTGAGGTGCTGCGCAAACCACTTTGTGTAATAATACTAGTAATAACAATAATGACTATGGCTGATAGAGGGGGAAATAAAATTATGGTTTCACCATAAATAAGACTATAAAACAGATCATTAACAAAATGCATGAACCTCTTAGGGTGGAACAAATGATCATCCAGAAGGGGTTTGAGTTCTCTAAGTCTACCAGATTCAAGTCATTTCCCCCTGGACAGAAGACTATCATAGAAGAAAAAGAAAATTTGTAGAAAAATATAATTTTCCTGGAAAAAGGTATATATCCTAGAGACTTTTCATGTATTACATCTTCATGAGAAGTCTGCTTAAAGGTCAGAAATAATCATACATTGATCACTATAACTTCTTTTTTTTTTTTATCATAGTTTGCATTGTGTTTGTTTAAAGCTGTAGTATATAACATTCATCCCAGTGGTCATCTAAAGTTGTGAGAACTGTACCATAAGGAAGGCAGAATGCCAAAGAATTGATGCCTTCGATCTGTAGTTCTGGAGAAGACTCCTGAAAGTCCCTTGAACACAAGAAGATCAAACAAGTCAATCTTAAGGGAGAAAAACCCTGAATATTCATTGGAAGGACTGATGCTTAAACTCCAGTATTTTGGTCATCTGATGTGAATAGACGACTCATTGGAAAAGTCCCTGATGTTGGGAAAGATTGGGGGCAGATGGAAAAGTGGGTGTCAGAGGATGAGATGGATGGATGGCATCACTGATACAATGAACGTGAACTTGGGCAAACTCTGGGAGATGGTGAAGGACAGGAAGGCCTGGCGTGCTGCAGTTCATGGGGTCACAAAGAGTCGGGGCATGACTGAGCAATTGAACAACATAAAACATTAAAAGTGTTAATGAAAGTAAAAGCATATATGTGGCCTTCTTTAAAAATGAAGCATACCTGGGTACATAGAGGAATGAAATTGTGCCATTTGTAGAGATGTGGATGGACTTAGAGACTGTTATTCAGAGTAAAGTAAATCAGAAAGAGAAAAACAACTGCCATATATTAATGCATGTATGTGGAATCTCGAAAAATGGTACAGATGAATCTATTTGAGAGCAGAAATAGAGACAGAGACATAGAGAACAAATGCCCCAGACACCAAGGGGACAAAGGCAGAGTTGGGATAAATTGTGAGATTGTGATTGATATATATACACTACTATGGCATCTGGTCCCATCACTTCATGGGAAATAGATGGGGAAACAGTGGAAATGGTATCGGACTATTTGGGGGGGGCTCCTAAATCACTGCTGATGGTGACTGCAGCCATGAAATTAAAAGACACTTACTCCTTGGAAGAAAAGTTATGACCAACCTAGATAGCATATTCAAAAGCAGAGACGTTACTTTGCCGACTAAGGTCTGTTTAGTCAAGGCTATGGTTTTTCCTGTGGTCATGTATGGATGTGAGACTTGGACTGTGAAGAAGGCTGAGCACCGAAGAATTGATGCTTTTGAACTGTGGTGTTGGAGAAGACTCTTGAGAGTCCCTTGGACTGCAAGGAGATCCAGCCAGTCCATCCTAAAGGAGAACAGTCCTGGGTGCTCATTGGAAGGACTGATGTTGAAGCTAAAACTCCAATACTTTGGCCACCTCATGAGAAGAGTTGACTCATTGGAAAAATCTCTGATCCTGGGAGGGATTGGGGGTAGGAGGAGAAGGGGATGACCGAGGATGAGATGGCTGGATGGCATCACGGACTCGATGGACGTGAGTCTGAGTGAACTCCGGGAGATGGTGATGAACAGGGAGGCCTGGCACGCTGCGATTCGTGGGGTTGCAAAGAGTTGGACACAACTGAGTGACTGAACTGAACTGAACTGATACCTAAAATAGGTGACTAATGAGAGAAGAAAAGAAGAAGGGGGCAAAAGCAAGGTACAGTCTGCTCCCAGGACATATATTAAGTTAACTTTAAAAATGGATTCCAGTATACAGTAGATGCAGACAAATATTGTTTGATTCCTTATATGAGGTAGCTAGAATTGTCAAATTCATAGAGTCAGAAAGTACATTGGTAGATGCCAGGGACCAGGAGGTGGGGATGGGATGAGGACAGAGGATGGGGATTTAGTATTTAATTGGGACAGAGTTTCAGTTTAGGAAGGTGAAAAATTTGGGAGATGGAGGATGGTGAGGGCTGCTCAATAGTGTGAATATACTTAGTGTCATTGAACAATACAGCTGAATATAGTTAAAACAGTATATTTTATATTATGTAACTTTTACCATAATAAAAAAAATTAAAGAAATGAAACACCCTTTCCCACAGATTCAAAAACCTATCGTGTATGTGTGTGTCCCTGTTTGCAATAAAATATTATAATGATTACAAAATGCACAAATACACTAGAGGACCACATCACAAAAAGCACCAGAACCAGATAGTCTCTTTTCTCACAGAAATATTGTCTTGTACACCCCCTGGGTGAACGCCTCACCAGCCACACGTTTTAAAAATTACTTTGGATTATATGACCATGAAGGTGCCTTCTGTATCTGAGATTGCAAATGATTGTTGCTAAAATTGCAGTATGTTTATTTATAACTCTTTTATTTTTCTTGGATTTTAATATTCTTAAGAACTGGATCAGTGTTTTGAAACCCTTGAAAATCTCAGCACCTCAATCAGGTAATGCTCTGTGTGGTAGCATCATACATATTTATTGAGCAACTGATTGAAAGGGTGAGTGAAATCCCAGAGAATCCTTACAGAGTCTGACAGTGATGTTAGCCCTTGACTCAAGCTCATGGGGAAACACATGGAAAGATGCATGCATCGGTGGCCCTTGGCCTGACTCTGAGTTCAGTCCCTCCATGTCCAGGGCTTATCAGTACGCTTTCCAAGCAGCAGTCTTTTTGAGGTTTGCAGCTTTGAGGTTTCATGTCTTGCTTCCCTGCTTGTCCAGTGTCATGGTCCCCAGCCCCACCCTCTTCACTGGACCCTTTGCCTCCATAGCAAGTCTCCTTTGTCCCCACAAAGAGATCTTTGCATTCCCTTCCTTCTATGAAGGGTAGTTCCCATAAATGACTGATTTTTCTTTAAATTTTAACCTATGGTATTTCTTCATAACATACATAAACGGACACCATGAAAAATTTAATTAGCTTGGCAGCAAGAAGCAGTAGAGAGGAAGATTTAGGGACATGCTCATAATTCTGGTGTCCTGATTTCTAAACTTTAACTATTAACTGCAGGTGAGCTTAGAATCCTAGACATTGGACCTGAGTGGAGATTTCATTGTGATCGATGATTGAGGAGGGTTGTTTTAGCAGTTTTGTGAATGATGATGGGACCAACAAAAGTACCTACCTATGTGTGTGTGTGTGTGTGTGTGTGTGTGTTCCTTCTCCCTTCCCCCTCCTTCATTGTTTCTTTGCTTCTGAAAATAAACTGCTCAAGCAACATTTGTTGTAAATACCATATTTTCTTCACTGATTGGCTTTGGACCTTTATCAAAACTCAACTATCCTTACATGTGGGTTTGCTTCTGAACCCTCCCTCTATTCTATTCTGTTAGTCTGTGTGTTTCTCATGACAAAAATGCCACATTGTCCTTCTCATTATAAATCTGCAATGTCTTGATATCAAATTAACAGTAGCAGTAATCTTGGAAGATTCTCATGACCACATGGAAGCAGAAAGCAAATACAGAAATAGTGTATGCGTGTAGAGTCTGTGTTGCATCCGGACCACTGTGAAGCCCAGCATGCAAGCCTACATATACTTCCCCGAGTTTCTTTCCTTGGATCCTTGGAGCTCAGTCTACTCTCCCCAGATAAAATCACCTGTTTTATTGCTATTTGCAAACACAAAACAGATGGAACATAAAAACATAAAAGCCATGAATTGTATTTGGGAGGAACGGTGAAGTTCCCAGGCTTCCTAGTATTGCTCCAACTGAATGCTAAGACTCTAGCCCGTGGTGGTAACTGGATGTTCCAACTGAAATTCCAGGAGGACTTTACGAGCAGATTTACCCTCCTGAATGGGACCTACACCAACACCAGCTCCCCTTCCAGGCACCCCCCGCCAACTTTGTAATCATTTCTGTATTTATGTTTTGTTTCAGTTCAGTTCAGTTCAGTCACTCAGTCGTCTCTGACTCTTTGCGACCCCATGAACTGCAGCACGCCAGGCCTCCCTGTCCATCACCAACTCCAGACTCCACCCAAACCCATGTCCATTGAGTCGGTGATGCCATCCAACCATCTTATACTCTGTCATCCCCTTTTCTTCCTGCCTTCAATCTTTCCCAGCATCAGGGTCTTTTCAAATGAGTCAACCCTTCTCATTAGGTGGCCAAAGTATTGGAGTTTCAGCTTCAACATCAGTCCTTCCAATGAATACCCAGGGTTGATCTCCTTCAGAATGGACTGGTTGGATCTCCTTGCAGTCCAAGGGACTCTCAAGAGTCTTCTCCAACACCACAGTTCAAAAGCATTGATTCTTCTGAGCTCATCTTTCTGTTAGTCCAACTCTCACATCCATACACGACCACTGGAAAACCCATAGTCTTGACTAGATAGAACTTTGTTGACAAAGTAATGTCTCTGCTTTTTAATATGCTATCTAGGTTGATCATAACTTTCTTTTCAAGGAGAAAGTGTCTTTTAATTTCATGGCTGCAGTCACCATCTGCAGTGGTTTTGGAGCCCCCCAAATTAAAGTCAGCCACTGTTTCCACAGTTTCCCCGTCTATTTCCCATGAAGTGAAGGAACTGGATACCATGATCTTAGTTTTCTGAATATTGAGCTTTAAGCCAACTTTTTCACTCTCCTCTTTCACTTTCATCAAGAGGTTCTTTAGTTCTTCTTCACTTTCTGCCATAAGGGTGGTGTCATCTGCATATCTGAGGTTATTGATATTTCTCTTGGCAATCTTGATTCCAGCTTGTGCTTCTTCCAGCCCAGCATTTCTCATGATGTACTCTGCATATAAGTTAAATAAGCAGGGTGACAATATACAGCCTTGATGTACTCCTTTTCCTATTTGGAACCAGTCTGTTGTTCCATGTCCAGTTCTAACTGTTGCTTCCTGACCTGAATACAGGTTTCTCAAGAGGCAGGTCAGGTGGTCTGGTATTCCCATCTCTTTCAGAATTTTCCACAGTTTAGTTGCCCTTTTTCTCATTTTCTGAATTATGAGATTAATAGAGTGCTCCTTCTTTCAGTAGTACTCCAAGGAGACTTGTCTCCCTCTTCCTCTTGTTCTCTGAGAAAATGTGTCCTTCAGTAATTGTGTTTTAGCCTGTTCTAGCTTCCTCACTGCAATGATGATACATACATGCCCTCTTGTTGCCTAGCCTGGTGGGTGGACAGGCACATAAATAGGTGGTTTGGAGAAGGAAAGGATACATAAAATCACATAGGACTACAAAGATGGAGCAATGAAATATGCTTTGGGGAATCAGGGGAGGAAGGATAAAATCTAAGAGAGACTGAACAGTGAATAACACTATAAGCAATGGGACCTCAATCTGGGCCCTCAATTCAATTCACTTCAACACATATACATGAGGTACACATCACATATGGAAAGAGGTAGGACTGGAGGAACAGAGGGGATCAGACAGCGTTCAGTTCAGTTCAGTCCAGTCGCTCAACTGTGTCCGACCTTTTGTGACCCCATGGACCACAGTACACCAGGCCTCCTTGTCCATCACCAACTCCCGGAATTTACTCAAACTTGTGTCCATTGAGTCAGTGATGCCATCCAACCATCTCATCTTCTGTCGTCCCCTTCTCCTCCTGCCTTCAATCTTTCCCAGCATCAGGGTCTTTTCAAATGAGTCAGCTCTTCAAATCAGGTGGCCAAAGTATTGTAGTTTTACCTTCAACATCAGTCTTTCTAATGAATACCCAGGACTGTTCTCCTTTAGGATGGACTGGTTGGATCTCCTTGCAGTCCAAGGGACTCTCAAGAGTCTTCTCCAACACCACAGTTCAAAAGCATCGATTCTTCTGCATCCAGCTTTCTTTATAGTCCAACTCTCACATCTATACATGACCACTGGAAAACCCATAGCCTTAACTAGACAGATCTTTGTTGACAAAGTAATGTCTCTGCTTTTTAATATGCTGTCTATGTTGTTCATAATTTTTCTTCCAAGGAGTAAAGCTTCTTTTTATTTCAAGGCTGCAGTCACCATCTACAGTGATTTTGGAGCCCAAGAAAATAAAGTCTGCCACTGTTTCCTCATCTATTTGCCACGAAGTGATGGGACCAGATACCATGATCTTAGTTTTCTGAATGTTGAGTTTTAAGCCAACTTTTTCATTCTCCACTTTCACTTTCATCAAGAGGCTCTTTAATTCTTCCTTGCTTTTTGCCTTAAAGGTGGTGTCATTTGCATATCTGAGGTTTTTATATTTCTCCTGGCAATCTTGATTCCAGCTGTGCTTCTTCCACCCCAGCATTTCTCATGATGTACCCTGCATATAAGTTAAATAAGCAGAGTGACAGTATACAGCCTTGATGCACTCCTTTTCCTATTTGGAACCAGTCTGTTGTTCCATGTCTAGTTCTAACTGTTGCTTCCTGACCTGCATACAGATTTTTAAAGAAGCAGGTCAGCTGGTCTGGTGTTCCCATCTCTTTCAGAATTTTCCACAGTTTATTGTGATCCTTGGTGGCTCAGAGGTTAAAGCATCTGCCTCCAATGAGGGAGACCCAGGTTCAATCCCTGGGTCAGGAAGATCCCCTGGAGGAGGAAATTGTAACCCACTCCAGTATTCTTGCCTGGAGAATTCCATGAATGGAGAAGCCTGGTAGGCTACAGTCCACGGGGTTGCAAAGAGTTGGACAAGACTGAGCGACTTCACTTCACTTCACACAGTCAAAAGCTTTGGCATAGTCAATAAAGCAGAAATATATTTTTTTTTCTATTTTTTCTATGATTTCTGTGTTTTTCTAAAAGAGTTCTTGCTTTTTCAATGATCTGGTGGGTGTTGGTAATTTGGTGTCTGGTTCTTCCACCTTTCTAAATCCAGCTTGAATATCTGGAAGTTCTCAATTCACGTACTGTTGAAGCCTGGATGGAAGAATTTTGAGTTTTACTTTGTTGGTGTGTGAGACGAGTGCAATTGTGCAGTATTTGAGCATTCTTTGGCATTGCCTTTCTTTGGGATTGGAGTGAAAACTGACCTTTTCCAGTCCTGTGGTCACTGCTGAGTTGTCCAAATTTGCTGGCATATTGAGTGAAGCATTTCCACAGCATCATCTTTCAGGATTTGAAATAGTTCAACTGGAATTCCATCACCTCCACTAGCTTTGTTGGTATCGATGCTTCCTAAGGCCCACTTGACTTCACATTCCAGGGTGTCTGGCTCTAGGTGAGTGATCACACCATCATGGTTATCTGCATCATGAAGCTCTTTTTTGTACAGTTCTTCTGTGTATTCTTGCCACCTCTTCTTAATATATTCTGCTTCTGTTAGGTCCATACTGTTTCTGTCCTTTATTGAGCCCATCTTTGCGTGAAATATTCCCTTGGTATCTCTAATTTTCTTGAAGATATCTCTAGTCTTCCCCATTCTCTTGTTTTCCTCAATTTCTTTGCACTGATCACTGAGGAAGGCTTTCTTATCTCTCCTTGCTATTCTTTGGAACTCTGCATTCAAATGGGCATATCTTTTCTTTTCTCCTTTGCTTTATGCTTCTCTTCTTTTCACAGCTATTTTTAAGGCCCCCTCAGACAGCCATTTTGCTTTTTTGCATTTCTTTTTCTTGAGAATGGTCTTACTCCCTGTCCCCCATATATTGTTATGAACCTCCATCCATAGTTCATGAGGCACTCTATCATATCTAGTCCCTTAAATCTATTTCTCACTACCACTGTATAATCATTAGGGATTTGATTTAGGTTATACCTGTATGGGCTAGTGGTTTTCCCTACTTTCTTCTATTTAAACCTGAATTTGGCAATAATGAGTTCATGATCTAAGCCACAGTCAGCTCCTGGTCTTGTTTTTGATGACTGTATAGAGCTTCTCCATCTTTGGCTGCAAAGAATATAATCAATCTGATTTCAGTGTTGACCATCTGGTGATGTCCATGTGTAGAGTCTTCTCTTGTGTTGTTGGAAGAGGGTGTTTGCTACAACCAGTGCATTTTCTTGGCAGAACTCTAGTAGCCTTTGCCCTGCTTCATTCTGTACTCCAAGGCCAAATCTGCCTGTTACTCCAGTTGTTTCTTGGCTTCCTACTTTTGCATTCTAGGTCCCTATAATGAAAAGACCATCTTTTTTGTTTGTTAATTCTAGAAGGTCTTGTAGGTCTTCATAGAACTGTTCAATTACAGCTTCTTTGGTGTTATTGTTCAGGGTATATACTTGGATTACCGTGATATTGAATGGTTTGCCTTGGAAACAAACAGAGATCATTCTGTTTCGTTTTTGAGATTGCATCCAAGTACTGCATTTTGGACTCTTGTTTACTATGATGGCTACTCCATTTCTTCTGAGGGATTCCTGCCCGCAGTAGTAGACATAATGATCATCTGAGTTAAATTCACCCATTCCAGTCCATTTTAGTTCGCTGATTCCTAGAATGTCGACGTTCACTCTTGCCGTCTCCTGTTTGACCACTTCCAGTTTGCATTGATTTATGGACCTAACATTCCAGGTTCCTATGCAATATTGCTCTTTACAGCATTGGACCTTGATTCCATCACCAGTCACATCCACAAGTGTGTGTTGTTTTTGCTTTGGCTTTGTCTCTTCATTCTTTCTGGAGTTATTTCTCCACTGACCTCCAGTAGTATATTGGGAACTTATCAACCTGGGGAGTTCATCTTTCAATGTCTTATCTTTTTGCCTTTTCATACTATTCAGACTCTTCTCCAAAATATACAGTCTAATGTCAATTATAATATTTATGTAACATAATGCCATTTGGTTGTGGTGGTGATTTAGTTGCTCAGCTGTGTCCAGCTCTTTTGGGACCCCAAGGACTGTAGCCTGCCAGCCTCCTCTGTCCATGGGATTTTCCAAGCACAAATACTGGGGTGGGTTGTCATTCCCTCCACCATGGTATCTTCCTGAACCATGAGCAAACTTTGGTCTCCTGCATTGGCAGGTGGATTCTTTACCATCTAAGCTAGCAGAGAAGCAGTAGCATTACTAGGTATGTATGAATGTGAATTGAATTTTGAAGGTTTGAAATTCTCTGAGTGTGCTGATGGAAACTCCCATGTCATGATTTATGAGGCTATGACTGGGATATTGTATAATATAATATTAGTATTATTGCTATTATTATTTGAGTTAAACCTCCATGGAGAATCACTGTTCTGTTAAGCCCTTTGAATATGTCACCTCAATGAACACATATACAAAATTTCTGTATTCAGTACCTTCCCTTTGTCACAGAAGGAACTCAGATTCACAGCTGGGAACATCTGAGTTCACTGTGCAACTGATTGGTCTGGGACTGGTCCTATACATCTGCCTTCCAAAGAATTTTCATTAGCTTTGGTATTTAAGTGTCTCCTGAGGACTGATGATGCCCCAGTATGGCAGAGCTTTGTGTTGGTCCAGCCTGGACCCTTTCCTCTGCACACCATTCTCACTCCATTCAATTTGGTCAGTCCTTGGATGCCTTCATCTATGATTTGTCTTCAAAGTGGTATCCTGAGTAACAAGCAACAGTATTATCTCAGGCACCACTTTCTTTGTTCAGTGCCTTAGAGGAAATTCATTAAGTATTATATAGTTCTATTATCATCATCATTAAAGGGAAAGTTGGAGATTCCCAGAATGCACTGTGCATGACTCAGCCTCTGGATGCTGTACAGGCACAGCTCATCATCTCTCATCACTGTGTGAGCTGAGTCATTCTTCACACACCTGAGGTCTTCATCCAATCCTAAGTTACAGGATCCCTGTAGGTAGGGTTATATTGATATATTAGGACAGAATGTCTCAGTGAAGATTTCTGTCCCTGAGGTGAACAAAGCCAGCTTAGTAAAGTTCTCTTTTGGAACACTGTGCATGAGGCCTGCTGCTCCCTGCGTGCATGTGCTTTCAAGCCTCCGGCTCAGTCTCACCGAGCTCAGAGCATCTGCGGCTCTGCAGGGGCTTAGGAGCATTTCTGCGGCCATCGTTTTTATTTAGTACCAGGACAGATCACTGCCGGATTGTCTCCTCTTCCGAGTAATATTCAAAACTTGCTCCAAGACTCTGAAATAAACTTTAAAGATAAAAGGGATTTCTGAAACTGTAGTCAGGTCATCTTTCATTTCTTTGACAAGTTAAAAAATCCGTGCTTATCCCTTTAGAGTGGATATATCAGAGACACAGAAAGCAAAGAAAGCTGAGTTTTAGATTATTTCTGGGGACAGAACGTATGACTTCCCATTTCTTCTGTTAGCAAACGATGAAGCATGTATGCAGCAGGCAGGTGGCCATGTCTGCACTATTTTCTCTATTTCAAGGGGCTTATCAATTGGGTACATGGTAGATGGAAGGGAAACAGCTAAGTGAAGAGACCTGATGATTTCCCTCCAAGGCACCTCTAATAAATTCCAACAATCACTTGAAAATAGGTAGTATAGTAATTGCTACTTAAAAGTTATTTGTTCTAATTACTTTAGCTAATGATGTGGTCCCCAAAACTAAAAACATTTTGATGCTTGTTATTCGGTTTCTATTATTTGATATGAATCCTCTTTCCAAACTTCCATGTCATAAGTGCATGTCTTACTTTTCTAAAAGTAAATGAGTATTGGATAGTTAGTGAGACACATTAGCAAGAGAGTATTAGTCATCACTTCGATATGTGAAGAGAGAAAATTAAACAATGTTTGGTGTAAAGATTTTAATAGCTTTTCCTCTGACAAGCTCATTTCAATCACAAAAGCAACAAACAAACAAAAACCATTAATGAGCTGCTACTTTAGGAAGAAGGCTTCTTGTTAGGTGTTGTGAAAACTGAATGGAAGCTTCCCTTCAGGGTGAATATATAGGCTTTACAGGAAGTAATAACATCAAACGGCTTGTTCTGACTCTGCCATCATTTTGAGTCAGTAAATTTGATCCAGCATTAGGGTTGTTGGGTTCTGTTGTGGTGGTAATGTTGGTAAAACATATACCTATCATACAAGTTACCATTTTCATTTTATTAACTTAATTCTTATTGGAGGATAGTTTCTTTACAGTATTGTGTCAGTTTCTACTGTACAGCAACATGAATCAGCCATACTTATCCATACATCCATTCCCCTTTGGACTTCCTTCCCATTCAGGTCACCACAGTGCCTTAAGTAGAGTTCCCTGTGCTATACAATACGTTCTCATTAGTTATCTATTTTATACATATTATCAGTAGTGTATATATATCACTCTCCAGCTCCCAATTCATTCTACCCTTCCCTCCTTGATATTGATTCAATACCTTTGTTCTCTAAATCTCAGTCCCTGTTTCTGTTTTCCAGATAGGATACCTTTTTTTTTTTTTTTTTTGGCTACTTGATATGAAGAGCTGACTCATTGGAAAAGACACTGATGCTGGGAAAGGTTAAAGACAGAAGAGGAAGGGGGCAACAGAGGATGAGGTGGTTGGATGGCATCACTGACTCAATGGACATGAGTTTGAGCAAGCTCCAGGAGATGGTGAAGGACAAGGAAGCCTGGCATGCTGCAGTCCATGGGGTCACAAAGAATAGGAAACGACTTAGCAACTGAGCAACAATAAATACCACTTTTCTAGATTCTACATATATACGTTAATTTGACTAGTTTTAAGCGTACAGTTCTGTGGCATTAAGTATATTCATTCACGTTGCATAACCATCACCAGCATCCATCTCTAGAACTTTACATCTTCTCAAACTAAAACTTTGCCCACATCCCCACTCCTCCTAGCCCCTACAACCACCATTCTGTTTCCTGTCTCTGTGAATCTGACTGCTTCAGGGACTTCCTCTTAGTGGAATCATACAGTTTTCATCCTTTCCTGACCAGCTTGTTTCATTTAGTGTAATGTCCTCATGGTTGCAAGAGGGTTTTAACATCCCAATGATCAACATTCTCCCATTCTTGTTTCACTTCCATCAAGTCCCAGCCTGTGAGTCAAAGGGATATTATAACACTTCCTTTTTAGTAATTTATTTTTTACCAGGTCCTGACAAGTGACACCTGTCTTACATAAAAATTTTTTTTGTCCTGTTACAAAGTTAACATTTGCAAAAGATGCTGCTGAATATTTATCCAGTTCTTAATCCTAACCCTAATTATGGGGAAATTTATTTTCTTAGTTACACATCTTTCTGTTGTTCAAAATTTTCACCTGCATTTATTTGTGATTCTAGTTTTCAGTAGAGGATATAAATTATGTTTTGCAATGGTTTCAATTCCAGTACATGCTATGGGATTCACTTATTTAATTTAGCACCTATTCAAGTATTCAAAGTATCTAGAAATTCATATTCTAGTTGAAATATAGTTTAATCTTTTCTCAACTTGTGGCTTTAAATTTTAGGTCTGTCCAAGAGACTGTGGCCAGTTGTGGAACATACTCCTTTGCCTTCTGGGATAACTTCCAAGAGTATGTTTTCAGGGAGCAGCTGCAGATGGAACACCCCAGGGTGCAAAGAGCCATGAGACTCGCCCCAACACTCAGACACTCCTGGGGGTGATGAGGTTGCCACCATCTCCAGCTTTTTCTCTTGAGACAACTGATTCAGAGACATCTGGGTTCTTTCCCAGAGAGGAGATGACTATGTTGCACAGTTTGAGAATCTCTCTTTTCTCCTCGTCATTGATCTTCTTGGGAGTCTTTGTCTCTCTTGATGTCTTTTTCATTGAAAATCGAGGCTGTGGACAGACACCCTGTCTCTTGATCTCTCACAGTCGCCAGGCTGTCAATGTGCTCTTGTTTCAGTGGTGCTGTGAGACCTCAAATAGGCTACTTAACTCCTCCTAACTTTCCTGTAAAATGGAAATAACAATACACAACTCACAATTTTCCTGTGAGGAATATAATCTGAGGCATTCTGGTTTGGAACACTGTGATACCTTTTATTTTACCATAAATTCATTTTTCTGCTTCTAGGTCTCTCATTGATAAAACAAAACCAATCTTTATGCTTGTTAAATTTGTTGTTGAATACATTGTGGGATGAATAGAATTGAGATATAAATGTTAATGTATAATATATTTATATCCTTTGTGATGGCACATATTTTATTAACAAGGAAATATATCATACTGTAATTATAATGCATAGTAGTATGTTTTATCAGAGAAGGCAATGGCACCCCACTCCAGTACTCTTGCCTGGAAAATCCCATGGACAGAGGAGTCTGGTAGGCTGCAGTCCAGGGGGTTGCTATGGGAGCGACTTCATTTTCACATTTTTTTTAGATTTATTTTTTTAAATTTTACTTTATTTTACTTTACAATACTGTATCATCAACATGAATCTGCCACGGTGTACATGAGTTCCCAATCCTGAACCCCGCCCCCCCAGCTCCTTCCCCATACCATCTCTCTGGGTCATCCCAGTGCACCAGCCCCAAACATCCTGTGCATCGAACCTAGACTGGACTTTTCACTATCATGCATTGGAGAAGGAAATGGCAACCCACTCCAGTGTTCTTGCCTGGAGAATCCCAAGGACAGGGGAGCCTGGTGGGCTCCCATCTATGGGGTCCAACAGAGTCAGACACGACTGAAGAGACTTAGCAGCAGCAGCAGCAGTATGTTTTATGCATTATATCCTATATTATATTTTACATTGTTTTGCCATATTATATTATAGTATAAGTTTGTTTAAAAATTCATAGGATGTCTCTTTATAATCTCCCAAATTATCCTATTTGAATACATTCACATAAAGTCATCCATGTTGCTATTAAAATAACTTTAGTGAAATCTTCAGCTGATAACCAGTGTTAAAGGGTTCAGTTCAGTTCAGTAGATCAGTCATGTCCGACTCTCTGCGACCCCATGAATCGCAGCACGCCAGGCCTCCCTGTCCATCACCAACTCCCGGAGTTCACTCAGACTCACGTCCATCGAGTCAGTGATACCATCCAGCCATCTCATCCTCTGTCGTCCCTTTCTCCTCCTGCTCCCAATCCCTCCCAGCATCAAAGTCTTTTCCAATGAGTCAACTCTTCGCATGAGGTGGCCAAAGTACTGGAGTTTCAGCTTTAGCATCATTCCTTCCAAAGAAATCCCAGGGCTGATCTCCTTCAGAATGGACTGGTTGGATCTCCATGCAGTCCAAGGGACTCTCAAGAGTCTTCTCCAACACCACAGTTCAAAAGCATCAATTCTTTGGTACTCAGCCTTCTTCACAGTCCAACTCTCACATCCATACATGAACCACAGAAAAAACCATAGTCTTGACTAGACGGACCTTGGTCAGCAAAGTAATGTCTCTGCTTTTGAATATACTATCTAGCTTGGTCAAAACTTTTCTTCCAAGGAGTAAGTGTCTTTTAATTTCATGGCTGCAGTCACCATCTGCAGTGATTTTGGAGCCCCCCAAAATAAAGTCTGACACTGTTTCCACTGTTTCCCCTCTATTTCCCATGAAGTGAGGGACCAGATGCCATGATCTTCGTTTTCTGAATGTTGAGCTTTAAGCCAACGTTTTCACTCTCCTCTTTCCTTTCATCAAGAGGCTTTTTAGTTCCTCTTCACTTTCTGCCATAAGGGTGGTGTCATCTGCATATCTGAGGTTATTGATATTTCTCCTGGCAATCTTGATTCCAGCTTGTGCTTCTTCCAGTCCAGCGTTTCTCATGCTGTACTCTGCATATAAGTTAAATAAGTAGGGTGACAATATACAGCCTTGACGTACTCCTTTTCCTATTTGGAACTAGTCTGTTGTTCCATGTCCAGTTCTAATTGTTGCTTCCTGACCTGCACACAGATTTCTCAAGAGGCAGGTCAGGTGGTCTGGTATTCCCATCTCTTTCAGAATTTTCCACAGTTTATTGTGATCCACACAGTCAAAGGCTTTGGCATAGTCAAGAAAGCAGAAATAGATGTTTTTCTGGAACTCTCTTGCTTTTTCCATGATCCAGCAGATGTTGGCAATTTGATCTCTGGTTCCTCTGCCTTTCCTAAAACCAGCTTGAACATCAGGAATTTCACCATTCATGTATTGCTGAAGACTGGCTTGGAGAATTATGAGCATTACTTTAATAGCGTGTGAGATGAATGCAATTGTGCGGTAGTTTGAGCATTCTTTGGCATTGCCTTTCTTTGGGATTGGAATGAAAACTGACCTTTTCCAGTCCTGTGGCCACTGCTGAGTTTTCCAAATTTGCTGGCATATTGAGTGGAGCACTTTCACAGCATCATCTTTTAGGATTTGGAACAGCTCAACTGGAATTCCATCACCTCCACCAGCTTTGTTCGTAGTGATGCTTTCTAAGGCCCACTTGACTTCACATTCCAGGATGTCTGGCTCTAGGTGAGTGATCACACCATCGTGATTATCTGGGTCATGAAGCTCTTTTTTGTACAGTTCTTCTGTGTATTCTTGCCACCTCTTCTTAATATCTTCTGCTTCTGTTAGGTCCATACCATTTCTGTCCTTTATCAAGCCCATCTTTGCATGAAATGTTCCCTTGGTAGCTCTAATTTTCTTGAAAAGATCTCTCATCTTTCCCATTCTGTTGTTTTCCTCTATTTCTTTGCATTGATCGCTGAAGAAGGCTTTCTTATCTCTTCTTGCTATTCTTTGGGACTCTGTATTCAGATGCTTATATCTTTCCTTTTCTCCTTTGCTTTTCACTTCTCTTCTTTTCACAGCTATTATTAAGGCCTCCCCAGACAGCCATTTTGCTTTTTTGCATTTCTTTTCCTGGGGAATGGTCTTGACCACTGCCTCCTGTACAATATCACAAACCTCTGTCCATAATTCTTCAGGCAGTCTGTCTATCAGATCTAATCCCTTTAATCTATTTCTCACTTCCACTGTATAATCGGAAGGGATTTGATTTAGGTCATACCTGAATGGTCTAGTGGTTTTCCCCACTTTCTTCAATTTAAGTCTGAATTTGGCAATAAGGCATTCTTGATCTGAGCCACAGTCAGCTCCCAGTCTTGTTTTTGCTGACTGTATAGAGCTTCTCCATCTTTGGCTGCAAAGAATATAATCAATCTGATTTCAGTGTTGACCATCTGGTGATGTCCATGTGTAGAGTCTTCTCTTGTGTTGTTGGAAGAGGGTGTTTGCTATGACCAGTGCATTTTCTTGGCAAAACTCTATTCGTCTTTGCCCTGCTTCATTCTGCATTCCAAGGCCAAGTTTGCCTGTTACTCCAGGTGTTTCTTGACTTCCTACTTTTGCATTCCAGTCCCCTAGAATGAAAAGGACATCTTTTTGGGGTGTTAGTTCTACAAGGTCTTGTAGGTCTTCATAGAACCGTTCAACTTCAGCTTCTTCAGCATTACTGGTTGGGGCATAGACTAGGATTATGGTGATATTGAATGGTTTGCCTTGGAAACGAACGGAGATCATTCTGTCGTTTTTGAGACTGCATCCTAGTACTGCATTTCGGACTTTTTTGTTGACCATGATGGCTACTTAAAGGGTTAAGCTGATTTAAACTAGCCGTGTTTTGTTTTCTCTAATAAGATCTTTTTATGTCCTTTGGCTATTAATGTGGAAATACCTATGTCAAATTATGGATTAGCTGTTGTGAGTAAATTGTTTTTTTATTTTGATGAATCAGGCAATACATTTAGCCAAATGAGATGCTTCCTCTGAGGCTGATGTGTGAATTGAGTAGGTTGCCAATATTTACTAGTCAGGCAATAGGCAAATACACTACAGAACTGACAATTTTTTCAAAAGCTTAGCATTATTATTATTTTTATATCCCTTTTGGCAAGGACAATTGTCTTTCTAAAATTCAAAATATGAAATCTTAAATTAATGTACTTAAAGTTAATATTTGCTTTATTACCTATGTGATAAATTTTGCTAAACATTTTTTTAACTGTGGAGCAATAGTTGATCAATGTCACCCACTGGATCAAATAGTAAAATGGCTTTCAAACACTTGTTGGGTATGTTGCTATTTAGTTCATCTGTAACCACCTTCAGGCTACGGTGTGGTGTAATCGAACTTTAAGACTGGAATCATAATCATGGGAGTAGACCATTGTGTTAAGCGTGACTTATTCTTAAAAAATGGATATAATACTGTTTAATTAGTCCACATTTGTACACCCTGCTCTTTTGAATAACTACCTACAACATTGGACCATAGTTTCAACATGGTGTTTTGGAGAATTTACATACATTTGCTGTGATCAACTAATTTTCCACTGATGGCTCACCTCCAACCTTGCTGGGACTACCAGCAGAGCATGAAATAAGCTGTTTCATCCCCTTTGCCATCCTCAGTGAAGTCATCCATCACTTGGAACCCAAAGATTGTTACTTATTTGCTCCCCCAGCCCCATGGTTCATGTTCTGCCTTGTTCTTGTGGTCTTTTTTGTTAAAGGTCTTCTTCTTCTAGAATGGCTACTTGGTGACACTGAAGGAAATCTCTGAGGACAGAAAGTCAGCATGTCAGGGAGGGGACGAACAGAAGGAACTGAATGTCTTGTGTCCCGTGCTACACAACTTGGGAGGCAGGGGCGTGCCCAGTCTGAAGGCACTCTGGCTGAGAAACGCTTCAACACAGGGCTCGCAGTGACTGTGCACACAGTGGAAGTGTAACCCTAGGAATTGTTAACCGTGAGAAAGGAGCAAGTATAAAGATGCAAAGAGAACACTAAAGAGAGCCATAGGGCCGAGGAGGGTACCTGAAGAAGGAAACAGGGAAATATAATTTCTGTAATTACTTTATCTATTTGATGAACAGAAGATGTTTGTCTCCTGTCATTTCTCACTGTAGTCTGATGTTGAATAAGGTGGCAAACTATTAAAAAATCAATCTGTTTTAAAATATCCATTTGGGAAAAACACTGAATTCTTTCTGATATTCTTGGGTTATTTTCATGTCTGAACTATTTTTCCTTTCTTGGTCACAGTTATTACTGGATGAAACGTTCAACTCCTAACATTAGTTTCTTGTCTTTCTAAACTGTGACATTCTATCTCTCATCTGGATAAGTAAATACTGTCCAGTTTTAAAGAGTTCATGTCAGTGGGGCTTGCTCCCCTTGAATATGTTGTGAAACTTTCTTCCCTAGATTTAATACAATCACCACTAGCATAGAAATTACTTCCTATCATGCAAAAACTACATTTCCTATCCTATTCAGTTAATCATATAAGCTGTGTGATACAAGCTTGATTATGCTACTTTTTCTTCTTCTGATTCTGCATTTAAGTATATTTCTGATTGCTTACTTAGAAATTATAGCATGCATTCTTAACATGTCAGATTATACATTGAATCAATGCCTTTCTCCCTATAAATATGACCAAGAATTATGAAGAATATAGAAAAAAAATTACTCCTGATTATGCTCCTCTCTCTACTGTCTTTTTCTTACTTCTAAAGTTAGTATTTCTTTATATAAATTCCATTTATTTTCTTCTCTTTTCTTCCAGATTTCATTTCTGAGGTATACTCAAGCTTTTTACCTTATCTTCCAGGTCTTTTAATATTTCTCTCATATTTTCTATTTCTTTATCTCTGTAGGGGTTATTTCTCCTCATCTATCATCCAGTTCATGAATTCTCTCTGCTACTGTGTTAAATCTGCAAGGGTACCTAAATATTAACTTTTGAATTTTAATTAATGAATTTTTTACTTATTGATGTACTATATAATTATTTGAAAAATGTTAGGTGATATTTATAGTTTTAGGTTTCCTGTAGACATGATAAACTTTTCTCCTTTGTTTATTCAAACAGTGTTAACATAGTCATTTATCATGATGATTTATTTAATCAATTGATTGATTTATCTTCTGGCTTATTTTTGCTGAATCTTTTCTTGCTCTTTTCCTAATAGCTTATTTACACTACTGAATTCTAGTCTTACTCTCAGAGCAATCAGTATTCTCAGTATTCTCAGAGTCACTGGCATCTTTGGGTCATCATGAATTTTTCCTTGATTTATGTAACAGCCTGGGTTTATACTTGTGTGTCTCAATTTATCTACCACACAAGGAGAATTAGCTTTTAAATATAAGCCTCATCACTCCTCTGCCTTCCTGAACTATTCAGTGGTCCACATAATATGTACAGCTCAGTTAATCAAGGTGCCTTGTGATCCAAGCCCCCACTTTCAATTCCAGCTTTGTGTCCTTCAACACTGGCCACAGCTTCCTGAGTGCCTTAGTGTCAGCCGATCTGTGGACAGGCTGACACATGCTCTCATTTACTCTTGCCGTTACATTCGATGTTTACCTCTGCTAGAAGGAAGGCAATGCTTTCCCTTACATACCTGGGAAGCTCTTACACATCCACCAGGATTTATCTTGCAGGA